>NW_026652285.1:26660817-26829595 GCF_009828535.3 Hylobates moloch | reverse complement strand
TCTAGAGATGTCTTTTTTTTTTTTTTTTTTTTGAGATGGAGTTTCCCTCTTGTTGCCCAGGCTGGAGTGCAATGGCATGATCTCAGCTCACTGCAATCTCTGCCTCCTAGGTTCAAATGATTCTCCTGCCTTAGCCTCCCAAGTAGCTGGGATTATAGGCATGAGCAACCACACGTGGCTAATTTTTTGTATTTAGTAGAGACAGGGTTTCGCCATGTGGGTCAGGCTGGTCTTGAACTGCTGACCTTGGGTGATCTGCCTGCCTCGGTCTCTGAAAGTGCTGGGATTACAGGCGTGAGCCACCACGCCTGGCCAGGTCATTTTATTTTATTTTATTTTTTGAGACGGAGTCTCGCTCTGTCGCCCAGCCTGGAGTGCACTGGTGTGATCTTGGCTCACTGCAAGCTCCGGCTCCCCAGTTCACACCATTCTCCTGCCTCAGCCTCCCGAGTAGCTGGGACTACAGGCACCTGCCACCAAGCCCGGCTAATTTTTTGTATTTTTAATAGAGACGGGGTTTCATCGTGTTAGCCAGGATGGTCTTGACCTCCTGACCTTGTGATCCGCCCACCTCGGCCTCCCAAAGTGCTGGAATTACAGGTGTGACCCACCACGCGCAGCCATTTATTTGTATTTTTAAACACTAGAACAGTAGCACAAAGACCAGCAAAGAGATGGGACTATAACTGAGAAGGACCTTTTTATTATGAATTGCCTTTTGCTGAGTGTCGTCCCCATTCATCAGTCTCCCTAAAAATAGGTTTCACTGTGTTTATACTTATTAGCCTCTCCCTGTAACTAATGGCATTCAGGTTTGAGTTTCAGTCAATAAATATTTTAGGCCAGGCGCAGTGGCTCATGCCTATAATCCCAGAACTTTGGGAGGCGAAGGCTGGCAGATTGCTTGAGCCCAAGAGTTCCAGATCAGCTGGGAAACATGGCGAAACCCTGTCTCTACAAAAAATACAAAAAGTTAGCCGGGCGTGGTGACGTGTGTCTGTAGTTCCAGCTACTCGGGAGGCTGAGGTGGGAGGATCACTTAAGCCTGGGAGGTGGAGGTTGCAGCAACCCCAGATTGTGCCACTGCATGCCAGCCTGGATGACAGAGCACAACCCTGTTTAAAAAAAAAAAAACAAAAAAAACCCATAATAATATTTTTAAAATTATTTGAAAATGAGATTAAATAATCATTACCTTAAGCGCTTCTTCATATTTTCCTAAAAGGACAAAAAATATACACCGTCATAGTTCTTCACACACCCCAAAAGATTCTATTATTTTTAAATTATTTTTATTTTGTACACATCCATTCATTCAAGAACCAAAGATTCTATAAGATTAAGTATAGCCAATTATTTTTATTTTGTACACATTCATTCATTCATTCAAGAATCAAAGAATCTGTAAGATTAAGGATAGCCAATCCTAAAGATGGACTGTACAACATGAGGGATATATTATAGTTAAATAATCATATATTATATTCATGATTTTTGCTAAATGAGTAGATTATGGCTGGTTTCTGGGGAGGGCTCAGGGCACCACAGGGCCACTATAATGAGATGATGGATATGTTAATTTCTTTCACTATACTAACCATTGCCACGTAACATTTTGGTCAACCACATGTATGATGGTGATCCCATAAGATTATAATGCCACATTTTTACTGTACCTACTGTACAAATGCAACACCATGGCAATACTTATATGTGTTGAACTGGGAGGCATATTAATTTCAGAGGACTGGCACGTTAAATATGAGAACTTCCCAATAAAGGTGTCCTTAGGGTCCATTCAAAGGCATCATCCTATATACAAAAAAAATGCTATACAATAAAATCCCCTAGGCAACTAATGTCCATCAGTGCAATGTCAATTTATAGTATACCAAATTCCAAACTCTAAAATTAATACTGCAATAAGGTTTGAGTATAAATAGAAATGCCTCAATGAGCAGATTAAGGCTTTTAAATAAGGCTGAACAGACTCTCTCAGGGACTCACCTTGACTGTTGATGGATACCCATAAAAGAAAAAAAAAAAAACAGTGAATTATATGTGTCTCATCAATTGAGCATTTCTGTTACTAGGACCAGCCCCATAGGACAGACAAAAACTCAGGCCAAGCGTTCAGCTTTTCCGTATCACCTGCTAGTCATGAATAATACTTAAGAAATTTTATTGCTTATCTACTGTGCCCTCCTTTAGTTCAGATACATCAAAAGGCAGTGCAATATAATGGTTAGGAGCTTGAGTTCTATAGCCAAAGGGTATGGACTGAACCCCTACTTTACTACTTCCAAGTTTTTGTGCGTTTAGGCAAGTTATTTCACCTCTCTATGCCTCCGTTTCCTCATGGGTAAAATAGTGATGATAATAATGTACTGAATAGATGGTATTGTTGCTAGTCTGACACACTGTAACCACTCAATAAAGCTTAGCCATTAGCCCGGGCAACAAAGTGAGATCCCATCCCTCCAAAGAATTAAAAAATTTTGCTAGATGCAAAGGCGTGTCCTAGCTACCCAGAAGGCTGCAGTGGGATGATTCCTTGAACCCAGGAGCAGTGAGCTATGATCATGCCAATGCACTCCAGCTTGGGCAACAGAGTGAGACCGTCTCTTTAAAAAAAAAAAAAAAAGTCTAGCCATTATATTTGTATTATTATAAACTAAGTGGTAGCTTGTGCTATATGTGAACTTAAGGTCACTATATAATTTCAAAAGTTATCTTGGCCAGGTGTAGCTCACGACTGTAATCCCAGCACTTTGGGAGGCTGAAGCAGGCTGATCACTTGAGCCCAGGAGTTTAAGACCAGCTTGGCCAACATGGTGAAATACGGTCTCTACTAAAAATACAAAAATTAGCCAGGCATGGTGGTGTACACCTGTAATCCGAGCTACTCGGGAGGCTGAGACAGAAGAATTGCTTGAACCCAGGAGCTGGAGGTTGCAGTGAGCAGAAATTGCACCACTGCACTCCAGCCTAGGCGATGGAGTGAGGCTCCGTCTCAAAAAAAAAAAAAAAAAAGAAAAAAAAAGTTATCTCAGGCCAGGCATGGTGTCGCACACCTGTAATCCCAGCATTTTGGGAGGCTGAAGTGGGAGGACTGCTTGGGCCCAGGAGTTCAAGACTGGCCTGAGCAACATAGTGAGACCTGTTTCCATTTTTTTTTTTTTTTTAAGTGAAAAGTTATCTCGGAGATATTCTTCAGTGTTGCTTCTCCATTTCTCAATTCCATCTGAGATGCTGCAAGTCTTCTTAGAATATTCAATTATCAAATATATTTAAACCACCACACAAATGAGCTAAACACTATTTTGAATTATTAAAGCCCATATCACTGAAGAA
Organism: Hylobates moloch; assembly: GCF_009828535.3. Lineage (NCBI taxonomy): Eukaryota > Metazoa > Chordata > Mammalia > Primates > Hylobatidae > Hylobates > Hylobates moloch. The sequence continues at coordinate 26,826,241 of NW_026652285.1, read as the reverse complement.
ATAAGATCCCTATTCTGAACACCTAGCAATAAGTACCATAATATACTTTACCTCTTCATTTTCCTCATCCAGGTATTCAGATCAAATGAAACTTTTACCTACAAAAGAAATACACATTTAAAGGCAGGTTATAATGTACACAGAAGTCAAAGGATGAGTTGGGCATATTTCATTAAATATGAAATATTTTATATGGTCAAAAAAATCCACAAAATCAAAAGACAAACAACAAACAACCATAACAACCCATAACAAAGGGTTAATATCTGCAACACACCCAGAGTATCAGCAAAACTGCTAATGATAAAATTAACCCAGGAAAAAGTATACATAAAATTCACAGAAGAAGAAATCAGAACATCTAACAAATACCTCAGAAGACTTTCAAACTTTCTGGTAGTTAGAACAATGCAGATTGAAAGCAATGAGATATCATCTTATCAGAACAGCAAATTGTGTGTGTGTGTGTGTGTGTGTGTGTGTACAAAAAATGGGAAGACTTGGGTTCCAGACACAGCTCTGGCCCATTACTAGACATAAAACTGTGAGCAGGTCAGTTCACCTTTGAGCTTCAGTTCTTCAATCTGTAAAACAGGTCTAATAGGCCGGGCGTGGTGGCTCACGCCTGTAATCCCAGCACTTTGGGAGGCCGAGGCGGGCGGATCACAAGGTCAGGAGATCAAGACCATCCTGGGTAACATGGTGAAACCCTGTCTCTACAAAAAATACAAAAAATTGGCCGGACGTGGTGGCGGGCACCTGTAGTCCCAGCTACTCAGGAGGCTGAGGCAGGAGAATGGCGTGAACCCGGGAGGCGGAGCTTGCAGTAAGCCGAGATTGCGCCACTGCACTCCAGCCTGAGTGACAGAGACAGACTCCGTCTCAACCAAAAAAAAAAAAAAAAATAGGTCTAATATGTCTGCTTTGCCGATCTCAGTGTAACCATAATGATCAAATTTAAAATGTATATGCAAGTTCTTTCAAAATGTCATTCAAATATAAAAAATATTATAATAAAGGCCAGGCACAGTGGCTCATGTCTGTAATCTCAGGATTTTGGGAAGCAGAGGCAGGCAGATCGCTTGAGTCCAGGAGTTCGAGACCAGCCTAGCCAACATGGTGAAACTTCGTCTCTATTAAAAATACAAAAATTAGTTGTGTGTAGTGGCGCAGGCCTGTATTCCCAGCTACTCAGAAGGCTGAGGCAAGAGAATTGCTTGAACCTGGGAGGCAAGGTTGCAGTGAGCCAAGATCATGCCACTGCACTCCTGCCTGGGTGATAGAGCGAGACTCTGTCTCAAAAATAAAATAAAAAATTGGCCCAGTGTGGTGGCTCATGCCTGTAATCCTAGCACTTTGGGAGGCTGAAGTGGATGAATCGTGAACTTAGGAGTTGAAGACCAGCCTGGGCAACAAAGCCAGACCCCGTCTCCTTAAAAAAATTAAGTTCAACTAAACATTTTTAAAAATAATAAACCAGTCGTTAGAACCATAAACCTGTACTGTTTTTGACAATGTAATGCACTGCCCTGTAAAACACTGCAATTAAGACTGTTATTTTAAGGACCCTGAAGTCTGTGAAGATCAGGCACTTTTTTGAAACCCTAAGACAATTATCCCCCAATTTTCTCCATTCTTCGTTTCTACCTAGAACCAAGTTCACCACCAAAATACAGTCCTGCTGACATCAAGTATTCATTCATATGAAATGTAATTACTGGGGTCCTTAAAATTTGGGCAAAATCTTTGTCAATTCCCCAGGACCTTAGGCAAAAAATCAGGAAAATGAAGTGACTGACTCAGTCTGCCAAAAGCGGATATTCTGAAATACCACTTTCCAAGTTTAAGAAACACTTCCTGCCAGGTGCGGTGGCTCACGCCTATAATCCCAGCACTTTGGGAGGCCGGCAGGGAGATCACGTGGTCAGGAGATCGAGGCCATCCTGGCTAACACAGTGAAACCCCCGTCTCTACTAAAAACACAAAAATTAGCTGGGCATGATCGCCGGTGCCTGTAGTCCCAGCTACTCGGGAGGCTGAGGCAGGAGAATGATGTGAACCCGGGAGACGGCGCTTGCAGTGCACTAGACGTGATTGTGCCACTGCACTCCAGGCTGGGCGACAGAGCGAGACTCCGTCTCAAAAAAAAGAAAAAAAAAGAAACACACTTCCCTACCCGTGAGGGAAATTAATCTTCGTCTCTTTTTCTCAAATTACACAACTGGAAATTAATTTAGATATTCTGGAGCTCCTCCAGTTGGTAGGCCTACTAAGAGAAAACAGGAAGTGGGAGATTCTAGCTTAGCTTGACCATATCCAGGTCTCCATAAGGAACTCTCTTTGGCTGGCATGTAAAAAAATTCTTTCAGCAAGAGCATTAATCTTGAACGTGTGTAAACACCAAAGCTATGGTTAACCCTATCTGCCCCTTAGGTCTACAGCAAGTATAGTCAGATAGCTGGGTCCTAGGCCTTCAGCTTTCATAATTGGCATTATTGTTAAGTCCATGCCACTGACTCACCTTAGCTTGGCACAAGTTAGCCTTTCCTCCACGTCGATTTTTTTTTCTTTCAGCCTCAACAAAATCCCTTTAATGAAACAGACCTGGCAGCCTGAGCTTTGGTTACGGTCTCCACCAGACGCCTGTACAAGCCAAGTTATCCAAGCTTTAAAATGTGTGACCTGAGGCCGGGAGCAGTGGCTCATGCCTGTAATCCCAGCACTTTGGGAGGTCAAGGCAGGAGGATTGCTTGAGCTCAGGAGTTCAAGACCAGCTGGTCTGGTCTTTGAGAAAGTGAGACTCTGTCTCAAAAAAAAAAAAAAAAAAAAAAAAGTGTGGCCTGAAAGCTGAGTGTTTGACAAAAAGGAGAAACAGTGCCTTTCCAAAACCAGAGGTCCCTAACCAAGATCTATTTAACAGGGTCTTGAAAAAAGGAGAATGCGATGAGAAGGATGTATGGGTAGTATCATTTTTTTTACTTGCAGACTTCATCCTAGTCTTCCAGTTATGGTTTCCTAGCACTCCATGTTCCCAAGACAGTGTCATCACCCCGAGGACTCTCTCTCATTTTCTTTGCCTGGGCCCTCTGTCTACTGAGGAGTCGTGGCCTTCCATCAGTAGAAGCTGGATGTTCTTGTGTCCGAAATTGGTGGGTTCTTGGTCTCACTGACTTCAAGAATGAAGCCGCAGACCCTCGCGGTGAGTGTTGCAGTTCTTAAAGATGATGTGTCCGGAGTTTGTTCCTTCTGATGTTCGGACGTGTTCAGGGTTTCCTCTTCTGGTGGATTCCTGGTCTTCTAGCTTCAGGAGTGAAGCCGCAGACCTTCGTGGTGAGTGTTACAGCTCTTAAGGCGGCAGGTCTGGAGTTTGTTCATTCCTCCCGTCTGGAGTTGTTCATTCCTCCTGGTGGGTTCGTGGTGTCGCTGGCTTCAGGAGTGAAGCTGCAGACCTTCGCAGCGGGTGTTACCAGTAGATGAAGGCTGTGCGGACCCAAAGAGTGAGCAGCAGCAAGATTTATTGCAAAGAGCACAAGAACAAAGCTTCTATAGCGTGGAAGGGGACCAGAGCGGGTTGCCGCTGCTGACTTGGGCAGCCTGCCTTTTTTTTTTTTTGAGACGGAGTCTCCCTCTGTCAACCGGGCTGGAATGCAGTGGCACAATCTGGGCTCACTGCAAGCTCTGCCTCCCGGGTTCACACCATTCTCCTGCCTCAGCCTCCGGAGTAGCGGGGATTACAGGCGCCCGCCACCACACCCAGCTAATATTTTGTACTTTTAGTAGAGTCGGGGTTTCACCATGTTAGCCAGGATGGTCTCAATCTCCTGACCTCGTGATCCACCCTCTAGGCCTCCCAAGGTGCTGGGATTACAGGCGTGAGCCACCACGCCCAGCTGGGCAGCCTGCTTTTATTCCCTTATCTGACCCCACCCACATCCTGCTGATGGGTCCATTTTACAGAGAGCTGATTGGTCCATTTTGACAGGGTGCTGATGGGTGCATGTACAATCCCTGAGCTAAACACAGATTGCTGATTGGTGCATTTACAATCCTCTAGCTAGACATAAAAGTTCTCCAAGTCCCCACTAGATTTGCTAAACACAGAGCACTGATTGGTACGTTTACAAACCTTTAGCTAGACACAGAGTGCTGATTGGTGCATTTACAAACCTTGAGCTAGACACAGAGTGCTGATTGGTGCGTTTACAAACTTGAGCTAGACACAGAGCACTGATTGGTGCATTTACAATCCTTTAGCTAGACATAGAAGTTCTCCAAGTCCCCACCAGATTAGCTAGATACAGAGTGCTGATTGGTGCATATAAAATCCTCCGGCTAGACATAAAAGTTCTCCAAGTCCCCACCTGACTCAGGAGCCCAGCTGGCTTCACCTAGTGGATCCTGTGCAGAGCCCTGCCAGGCGCCCGCACTCCTCAGCCCTTGGGCAGTCGATGGGACCGGGCGCTGCGGAGCATGGGGTGGCGCCCGTCGGGGAGGCTCAGGCCGCGCTGGAGCTCACGGGGGTTGGGAGTGGGCTCCGGCATGGCGGGCCGCAGGTCCTGAGCCTTGCTCAGTGCGGGGCGACTGGGGCCCAGCGAGAATTCAAGCGCGGCGCAGGCGTGCCGGCAGTGCTGGGGGACCCGGCGCACCCTCTGCAGCTGCTGGCCCGGGTGCTAAGCCCCTCACTGCCCCGGGCCGGCGGTGCGGGGCCCGCCGAACCCGCGCCCACCTGGAACTCGCGCTGGCCCGCGAGCGCCGCGCGCAGCCCCGGTTCCCGTACGCGCCTCGCCCTCCACACCTCCCCGCAAGCAGAGGGAGCCGGCTCCGGCCTCGGCCAGCCCAGAGAGGGGTCCCCACAGCGCAGTGGCGGGCTGAAGGGCTCCTCCAGCATGGCCAGAATGGACGCCAAGGCCGAGGAGGCGCCAAGCGAGCGAGGGCTGCTAGCACGTTGTCACCTCTCATCCTGAACCACAGACTCTCCAGCTCTCCGGCGCTTTTCGCCCACTCGGTCCCTCAGAACACGAAGGGCTCTCTCATCCTGTCACTAAAACGATTAGCTGTCCCGAGACACGGAAAAAGTCGCCCCTCTTCTTTGCAGGATTCCTCCCTTGAACTTCTCCAAACCCTCTTAGTGTGACGTGACCCCACCTCTAGGTAACCCAGGATGCTTCCTTACCAGCTTCCCGCCCCCCCGGGAGGCGCCAATGCAAGGACCGCTGCCAGCTCTGCCGCTATCTCTGTGGGGTGAATCTAACATGGCGGATAAAGACAGTAACTAGTCCCCTGTTTCTCCGCGTTTTCGCCAAGGTGATTGGCTTTTACCATTGGTCCCTCAAAACGACCACCCCATTGACTGGTGGAGATCACGTCGACGGAGACAGGGCAAAAGCAACCTGAACCCGAAAAATAACAAACATTGGGGCTGAGGGGCGTTACTACAAGTATGCAGGCATGGGCCAGAGCGGACTTCCCCTTCCCCAGGCAAATTCGGCGCTCACTGCGTCCCCGCAGGCCACTGACCTTAGAGGACTACTTGCCTCAGACTCGTGGAGCTGGATGGGAATTGTAGTCTCCCTAAGAGTTGTATCTTTTTTAGGCCTAGTTTCTGCTCTCAAGATGCGAAAACATAACAACACTCCAATCCATAACTGTTGACATGTACAAGCGCGCAGAGGTCTCCAATGTATCCACTGGATTTCCGTAAGAATTGTGCCCGCTTTGGTTTTGGATGTTCCTCTCCATAAGACTACGGTTTCTAAGAACACTGTGGCGAAGACCTTTCATTCCGCAACGCATGCTGGAAAGTTATTTCCCTCCACCCCCCAACAATCCTTATTCCTTATATTTACCTAAACTGGAGACCTCCATTAGGGCGGAAGGAGTGGGGGATTGGGACCTCTTCTTACGACTGCTTTGGACAATAGGTAGTGATTCTGACCTTCGTACAGCAATTACTGTGACGTAATAAGCCGCAAAAGGAAGCGTAGAGGCTAGAGGGCAGGCACTTTATGGCAAACTCAGGTGGAATTCTTCCTCTTCCGTCTCTTTCCTTTAACGTCATCCGGGGGCAGACTGGGTGGCCAATCCAGAGCCCCGAGAGACGCTTGGCTCTTTCTATCCCTCCCTTCCTCTGACTGTACCTTGATTTCGTATTCTGAGAGGCTGTTGCTTAGCGGTAGCCCCCTGGTTTCCGTGGCAACGGAAAAGCGCGGGAATTGCAGATACATTAAAACTGCGACTGCGCGGCGTGAGCTCGCTGAGACTTTCTGGCCGGGGTACAGGCCGTGGGGTTTCTCAGATAACTGGGCCCCCGGGCTTAGGAGGCCTTCACCTTCTGCTCTGGGTAAAGGTAGTAGAGTCCCGGGAAAGGGACAGGGGCCCAAGTGATGCTCTGGGGGACTGGCGTGGGAGAGTGGATTTCCGAAGCTGACAGATGGGTATTCTTTGAGGGGGGTAGGGGCGGAACCTGAGAGGCGTTAGGCGTTGTGAACCCTGGGTAGGGGAGCAGTTTGTAGGTCGCGAGGGAAGCGCTGAGGATCAGGGAGGGGGCACGGTGTGTCGGAGGGGGAATCCTCGTGATAGGAACTGGAATATGCCTTGAGGGGGACACCATGTCTATAAAAACATCGGCTGGTCAAGAGGTCAGGAGTTCCAGACCAGCCTGACCAACATGGTGAAACTCCGCCTCTACTAAAAATACAAAAATTAGCCAGGAGTGGTGCCGCTCCAGCTACTCAGGAGGCTGAGGCAGGAGAATCGCTAGAACCCAGGAGGCGGAGGTTGCAGTGAGCCGAGATCACGCCATTGCACTCCAGCCTGGGCGACAGAGCGAGACTCTGTCTCAAAAAAAAAAAAAAAAAAAAAAAAAAACACCGGCTGGTATGTATGAGAGGATGGGACCTTGTGGAAGAAGAAGTGCCAGGAATGTGTCTGGGAAGGGGAGGAGACAGGATTTTGTGAGAGGGAGAACTTAAGAACTGGATCCATTTGCGCTATTGAGAAAGCGCAAGAGGGAAGTAGAGGAGCGTCAGTAGTAACAGATGCTGCCGGCAGGGATGTGCTTGAGGGGGATCCTGAGATGAGAGCAGGTCACTGGGAAAGGTTAGGGGCGGCGAGGCGTTGATTGGTGTTGGTTTGGTCGTTGTTGATTTTGGATTTATGCAAGAAAAAGAAAACAGCCAGAAACATTGGAGAAAGCTAAGGCTACCACCACCTATCCGGTCAGCCACTCCTCTGTAGCTTTCTCTTTGTTGGAGAAAGGAAAAGACCCAAGGGGTTGGCAGCGATATGTGAAAAAATACAGAATTTATATTGTCTAATTACAAAAAGCAACTTCTAGAACCTTTAAAAATAAAGGACGTCGTCATTAGTTCTTTGGTTTGTATTATTCTAAAACCTTCCAAATCTTAAATTTACTTTATTTTAAAATGATAAAATGAAGTTGTCATTTTATAAACCTTTAAAAAAGATATATAGATATATATGTTTTTCTAATGTGTTAAAGTTCATTGGAACAGAAAGAAATGGATTTATCTGCTGTTCGCGTTGAAGAAGTACAAAATGTCATTAATGCTATGCAGAAGATCTTAGAGTGTCCCATCTGGTAAGTCAGCACAAGAAGGTATTAATTTGGGATTCCTATATGATTGTCTCCTATGCAAATGAACAGAATTGACCTTACATACTAGGGAAGAAAAGACATGTCTAGTAAGATTAGGCTATTGTAATTTCTGATTTTTTTAACTGAAGAACTTTAAAAATATAGGAAATGATTCCTTGTTCTCCATCCACTCTGCCTCTCCCACTCCTCTTCTTTTCAACCAAATCCTGTGGTCCGGGAAAGACGGAGACTCTGTCTTGATTGGTTCTGCACTGGGGCAGGAATCTAGTTTAGATTAACTGGCATTTTGGCTTTTCTTCCAGCTCTAAAACCAGCTCCATCACTTGAAATGGCAAAATAAAATCATGGATGAGGCCGGGGGCAGTGGCTCACACCTGTAATCCCAGCACTTTGGGAAGCCAAGGTGGGAGGATCACGAGGTCAGGAGATCGAGACCATCCTGGCCAACATGGTGAAACCCCCTCTCCACTAAAAATACAAAAATTAGTTGGGCGTAGTGACACATGCCTGTAATCCCAGCTACTCGGGAGGCTGAGGCAGGAGAATCACTTGAACCAGGAGGCGGATGTTACTGTGAGCCAATATGGCACCACTGAACTCCAGCGACAGAGCTAAACTCCATCTCAAAAAAAAAAAAAAAAAGCCGGGCGCGGTGGCTCAAGCCTGTAATCCCAGCACTTTGGGAGGCCGAGGCGGGCGGATCACGAGGTCAGGAGATCGAGACCATCCTGGCTAACACAGTGAAACCCCGTCTCTACTAAAAATACAAAAAATTAGCCGGGCATGATGGCGGGCGCCTGTAGTCCCAGTTACTGGGGAGGCTGAGGCAGGAGAATGGCGTGAACCCGGGAGGCGGAGCTTGCAGTGAGCCGAGATTGCGCCACTGCACTCCAGCCTGGGGGACAGAGCAAGACTCCATCTCAAAAAAAAAAAAAAAAAAAACATCATGGATGATTGGTGTCGTTGAGGGAATAGGTATTTGGAAGAACCTTTGTTTGAAACTGGCTCTGTACATACAATGAAATTACATACTCATTTACATATAATGAAATGCAGAGGGTTTTTTTTATATAGGATCTCTGTCAAGAGGCTGGAGTGCAGTGGTGCTATCACAGCTCACTGCAGCCTCAACCTTGTCAGGCTCAAGCGATCCTCCCACCTCAGCCTCCAGAGTAGCAGGGACGATAGGTGTGTACCACCATGCCCAGCTAACTTTTGTATTTTTTTTTCTTTTTTTGAGACGGAGTCTCGCTTTGTTACCCAGGCTGGAGTGCAGTGGCGTGATCTCGGCTCACTGCAAGCTCCGCCTCCTGGGTTCACGCCGTTCTCCTGCCTGAGCCTCCTGAATAGCTGGGACTACAGGCACCCACTACCACGCCCAGCTAATTTTTTTTTTTTTTTTTTTTTTAGTAGAGGTGTGGTTTCACCGTGTTAGCCAGGGTAGTCTTGATCTCCTGACCTTGTGATCTGCCCACCTGGGCCTCCCAAAGTGCTGGGATTACAGGCGTAAGCCACTGTGTCCAGCCATTTCTGTATTTTTCTTTTGTAGAGATAGGGTTTTGCCATGTTGGTGACGCTGGTCTCAAACTCCTGACCTCAAGTGATCTACCCTCCTTGGCCTCTCAAGGTGCTGGAATTACAGGCGTGAGCCATTGCACCCAGCCATGGTCTAAAAATCTTTTTTTTTTTTTTTTTTGAGACGGAGTCTTTCTCTGTCCCCCAGGCTGGAGTGCAGTGGCACGATCTCGGCTCACCGCAACCTCCACCTCCTGGGTTCACACCATTCTCCTGCCTCAGCCTCCCGAGTAGCTGGGAATACAGGCGCCCGCCAACACGCCCGGCTAATTTTTTGTGTTTTTAGTAGAGACAGGGTTTCACCGTGTTAGCCAGGATGGTCTCGATCTCCTGACCTCGTGATCCGCCCGCCTCAGCCTCCCAAAGTGCTGGGATTACAGGCTTGAGCCACCGCGCCCGGCTTGTCTAAAAATCTTGATTGAAATACCACCTTTTCATTTCCAGACACCCCTATTTAAAATTACAACACCCCCAACACACACTTTATCCTCTATTCCTGCTGCTTCTCTATAACACTGATTACTAGCTGACATTCTATGTAATGTATCCATTTTTTATCTCTAGTCCCACAGAATGTAAACTCCAGGATGGGAGAGATTTTTGTTTTGTTTACGTACATCTGTATGTTCAGTAGTTAGAACGGTACTTGGGACTAGTTGCCACTCAAACATTTGTCAAATAAATTAAATAATAAACTAAACTAAATTAGTTCTTTAATTTTTTAAAATATGGTGATGGTTAGTAGTGAGTAACATTCAAAAAATAAGTTGAAAAGTTGTACCATTGCCTCTTACCCACAATAAAAAAGGGTAAATTCAAGGAAATTTTCTTTTGTGCTTTATGAAAGTTGTTTTTCATATTTGAAGTCAAGTTAATCAGATTAAGGAAATGTATGTTGTGTTTTCAGAGAGATACAAGATTTATAAATAACCATCCTCTCCCTTGCCCTTCAACATTGTAGCTAAACAAAAATAAGAGGAAAACAAGATTTACAATTTATCAATTTATTGAAAATCAGAGCCAGAGAAGCAGGAAATGACATTGTAGGAAAAAACTGCTTTTGAAAAAGCACAAAACTTACTCATGACAATCAGTGATCAAAAAAATCCTCAATAGTGTGGCATTTGGATCCATTTATCATTACATTTCCATGGGAGAGAGTCATAAAAATAGGATGTTCTTTCTCATTCTGGCAAATCAAACCATCGATTAAAAACTCAGATACATAAAAATTAAAGATGTAAGAATGAAAATGCTAAATTCTTATTTTCAGTCAACTATTATGTTTTCTAGCTTTTCATTGCTTTTTTCCTATTTCCTGTTAGATTAATTTCTTTTTCTTTTTCTTTTTTTTTTTTTGAGACAGAGTTTCGCTCTTGTTGCCCAGGCGGGAGTGCAATGGCACGATCTCGGCTCACCACAACCTCCACCTCCCGGGTTCAAGCAATTCTGCTGCTTCAGCCTCCGGAGTAGCTGGGATTGCAGGCATGTGCCATCACGCCAGCTAATTTTGTATTTTTAGGAGAGACAGGGTTTCTCCATGTTGGTCAGGTTGGTCTCGAACTCCTGACCTCAGGTGATCCTCCTGCCTCGGCCTCCCAAAGTGCTGGGATTACAGGCGTGAGCCATCGCACCCAGACTTTTTATTTTTATTTTTATTTTTTGAGACAGAGTCTCCCTCTGTTGCCTAGGCTGGAGTGCAGTGGCGTGATCTTGGCTCACTGCCAGCTCCGCCTCCCGGGTTCAGGCCATTCTCCTGCCTCAGCCTCCCGAGTAGCTGGGACTACAGGCGCCCACCACTATGCCCGGCTAATTTTTTGTATTTTTAGTAGAGACGGGGTTTTACCATGTTAGCCAAGATGGTCTCGATCTCCTGACCTCGTGATCCACCCGCCTCAGCCTCCCAAAGTGCTGGGATTACAGTCCTGAGCCACTGCGCCCGTCCTGGACTTTTTTTTTTTGGGGGGGGATGGAGTCTGGCTCTGTCACCCAGGCTGGAGTGCAGTGGCGCCATATTGGCTCACTGCAACCTCCGCCTGCCAGGTTCCTGAGTAGCTGGGATTATAGGCGCAGGCCACCATGGCCGGCTAATTTTGTATTTTTAGTAGAGATAGAGTTTCATCACGTTGGTCAGGCTGGTCTTGAAGTCCTGACCTCGTGATCCACCCGCCTCGGCCTCCCAAAGTGCTGGCGTGAGCCACTGCTCCTGGCTTAAGATTAATTTTTGTTTATTTGTTTGTTTGTTTTGTTTTTGAGAAGGAGTCTCGCTCTTTCACCCAGGCCGGAGTGCAGTGGCGCGATCTCGGCTCACTGCAAGCTCCGCCTCCCGGGTTCACGCCATTCTCCTGCCTCAGCCCCCCGAGTAGCTGGGACTACAGGCCTCCACCACCGCGCCCGGCTAATTTTTTGTATTTTTTAGTAGAGACGGGGTTTCACCGTGTTAGCCAGGATGGTCTCGATCTCCTGACCTCGTGATCCACCCACCTCGGCCTCCCAAAGTGCTGGGATTACAGGCGTGAGCCACCGCGCCCGGCCTTAAGATTAATTTTTAATGGCGTTTTACATTCATTTGTATGGAAAGCTCTAGGATGGGGATCATATAGATGGGGATCACTTCCTTTTAATACAGTACAGTATAGCACAATTTGCAGTTATGTCTTAATATGTGATTCCTGATCATGTGTTATTTGTGGTAGCTATAGGGTAGGTAAGGTTTTCAGCTTGTTTTAGGTTTCTTTTTTTTTTTTTCTTTTTTTTGAGACAGAGTCTCGCTCTGTTGCCCAGGGTGGAGTGCAGTGGCTGGGACTACAGGCGCACACTGCCACGCCCAGCTAATTTTTTGTATTTTAGTAGAGACGGAGTTTCACCGTGTTGCCCAGGCTGTTCTCGAACTCCTGAACTCAGGCAATCCGCCCGCCTCGGCCTCCCAAAGTGCTAGGATTACAGGCGTGAGCCACTACGCCTGGCCCTGTTTTAGGTTTCTTGAACTAAAATTCCTTCTGCTGGCTTCTAAGTCACTATTGGCAGCTATTTCTGACAGTTGGTAGTTCTTTGTAACTTTTTACCTATGACTATAACATTTTTGACTTTCAGAAGAATTTGCTAAAATGTGTTCCCCGGTGGGTTGTTGTTTTTCAACCTAAACCTAGCTGCTTTTTCCAGTCACTTAACCGTATTGGAAGCTCAAAATGCAAATATACGGTAGGCCTAAAATATTGCCTGGTTTGAAAAGTATTTAAGGCCGGGCGCGGTGGCTCACGCTTGTAATCCCAGCACTTTGGGAGGCCGAGGCGGGCGGATCACGAGGTCAGGAGATCGACCACGGTGAAACCCCGTCTCTACTAAAAATACAAAAAATTAGCCGGGCGTGGTGGCGGGCGCCTGTAGTCCCAGCTACTCGGAGAGGCTGAGGCAGGAGAATGGCGTGAACCCGGGAGGCGGAGCTTGCAGTGAGCCGAGATTGCGCCACTGCACTCCAGCCTGGGTGACAGAGCGAGACTCCGTCTCAAAAAAAAAAAAAAAAGAAAAAAAAAAAAGAAAAGTATTTAAAATATTTGAATCATTTTTATAGTAAACATTTACTCTTATTGGGACCTAGAAGGGGAACATTTTAATTTTTTTCCTTTTCCCTTTTCACACTCTTCCTTCAACATTCATTACCTTTTTACATATTGGAGTTTTCGTCTGTTCAAAGTTTGTGTTTACAGTGTGTTTATATCGTTTAGATTATAATTACCATACTGAAATATAATTATTTCAGAATTGAGTCAGTGGTGAGAATGAAAGCCATCTGGTATGATAACTGAATCCAATTTTTCTTTTACGGAGAATTTCTTTGAAATGTAGCTTATCTCAGAAATAGGGATTTAGTAACCAATCAGAGTTTTCTTTGTCAAGGTTGTTTTTCTTTTTAAAGTCACATTTGGTCCCAGTAATAATAACAATGTTGGTACAAGTCATCTCAGGTTGTGAAGCATTTTTCCCAAGTCATCTCAGGTTGTGAAGCATTTTCCCAAGTTGCATTTAATTTTATTCTTGCAATAGCCCAAGGAGACTGGCAGGGTGAATGACAGAGAAGGAAACTGAGGTTCAGGTAGAGTGGTTAGCCCAAGGTGGCTCTGCTTATATACACAACTGGTAGTAGAAACCCAGCCTTCTGACTTAGTTCAGTGTTTTTCTTTTCACTGCCCTGTGCTACGTCAGAAACCCCATGATTACAAGCGTTGTATTACAACCCTTCATAATAAGGTTACTGTCCCCAAGCTTTTCTTGTGATCCTTTTCTTCTTTTTTTTTTTTTTTTTTTAGACGGAGTCTCGCTCTGTTGCCCAGGCTGGAGTGCAGTGGCGCAATCTCGGCTCACTGCAAGCTCCGCCTCCCGGGTTCACGCCATTCTCCTGCCTCAGCCTCTCCGAGTAGCTGGGACTACAGGCGCCCGCCACCACGCCCAGCCAATTTTTTTTGTATTTTTAGTAGAGACGGGGTTTCACTGTGGTCTCGATCTCCTGACCTCGTGATCCACCCGCCTCCCCTCCCAAAGTGCTGGGATTACAAGCGTAAGCCACCGCGCCCGGCCGATCCTTTTTTTTTTTCTTTTTTTGAGATGGATTCTCTGTCGCCAGGCTGGCCCACCTTGGCCTCCCAAAATGCTGGGATTACAGTGTAAGCCACCGCATCTGGCCCTTGTGATCCTTTTCTAAAAAGTTAAATATTTAATGAAAAGAACCACATTCTTGTCACACTGCCAAGTTAGTCGTTCTTTGATGTCTTGCCTGGACTTTATCCAAAAAATCTGTTTCAAAAATTCACATTTAGGGCTAAGTGTAGTGGCTCACGCCTGTAATCCCGGTCGAGACAGGTGGATCACTTGAAGTCAGGACTTCAAGACCAGCCTGGGCAATATGGTGAAACCCCTTCCTTACCAAAAATACAAAAAAATTAGCACACGCCTATAGTCCCAGCTACTTGGAAGGCTGAGGCACAAGTATCACTTCAATCCGAGAGGCAGAGGTCACAGTGAGCCAAGACCACACCACTGCACTCCAGCCTGAGCTGCAGAGTGAGTGAGACTCCATCTCCAAAAAAAAAAAAAAAAAAAGCTTCACATTCAGAAGAAAGCTAAAGGCCTGGTATAGTAGCTCACACCTGTAATCCCAGCACTTTGGGAAGCCGAAGCAGGAAGATTGCTTGAGGCCAGGCATTCAAGACCAGCATGGGCAACATAGTGAGATCTTGTCTCTACAAAAATTAATTAACATTAAAAATTAAAAAGATAGCTGGGCATGGTGGCTCACTCCTGTAATCCCAGTACTTTGGGAGGCCGAGGCATGGTGGTGCATGCCTTTAGTCCCAGCTACTCGGGAGGCTGAGGCAGGAGAATCACTTGAACCCAGGAGGCGGAGGTTACAGAGAGCTGAGATTACGCCACTGCACTCCAGCCTGGGTGACAGAGTGAGACTCTGTCTCAAAAAAGAAAATTAAAAAGACCAGAATAAAGCTAAAGATTTAAAGTAGCCTGCAGGTTCCTACCAGAAGTTACCAGCTACCTCTCTGATGGTCTTTCCCTACAATATCCCCCTGGATTATTACATTTTAGCACCATGACCTATCCGATGTCCTGCATACACAGGAATGGTCCTGCTCAGGATTTGCCTTCTCTGCTCCCTCTTTCCTGGAATGCTCTTCCCCTAATTGTTGCATAGTGTGTTTCTTTACATTATTAAGCTGTCCTCTAGTCTCACCTCAGTGAAACCTTTCCTGACTCTCCCCATGTACATCTACCCCCTATACATATTACACTACCTGTTTCCCCTTACCCTGCTTATTTTTTCTCTTTAATACACTTATTCCCATGTATTCTTTAATTCTGTGTCAACTATCTACCACACTAGAATGTGAGTGCAGGCTTTATTTTGTAAACTGCTATATTTCTATCTCCTAGAATAGTACTTGAATATAGTAGTAGATACTTAATAAGCACTTGTTACATTAGTATAATACATGAATTACTCTAAGGAATGCCTTGGTTTTGTGGATAGACAGGTAGGGATGGGAACTGGGGTGATGTATTTTCTAAAGTTTTTATTTTTTTAAGCATATTATTATTATTATTTTGAGACAGAGTCTAGCTCTGTCACCCAAGCTGGAGTGCAGTGGCACGATTTTGGCTCACTGCAACCTGCGCCTCCCAGGTTCAAGCAATTCTCCTGCCTCAGCCTCCTGAGTAGCTGGGATTACAGGTGCCTGCCACCATGCGCAGTTAGTTTTTGTATTTTTAGTAGAGACAGCGTTTCACTGTGTTGGCCAGGCTGGTCTCAAAATCCTGACCTCGTGATCCGCCCGCCTTGGCCTCCCAAGTGCTGAGATTACAAGCATGAGCCCCCGTGTCTGGCCTTAGTTTCTTTTTTTTTTTTGAGACAGAGTCTTCCTCTGTCACCTAGGCTGGAGTGCAGTGGCACGATATTGGCTCACTCTGCAACCTCCACCTCCAGTATTCAAGTGATCCTTCTACCTTAGCCTCCAAAGTAGCTGGGACCACAGGCATGTGCCACCACGCCTGGCTAATGTTTGTATTTTTAGCGTAGACGGGGTTTCACCATGTTGTCCAGGATGATCTGGAACTCCTGAGCTCAGGTGATCCACCCACCTCAGCCTCCCAAAGTGCTAGGATTACAGGCATGAGGCACCATGCCCGGCCTTAAGCTTATTATTTTCTAAATTTCCTTTAGTGAGTACTTACTACACTGTTTTTACAAAGTAATCACAAACCAAACATCATGCCTCTTCTGAAGTTATCTGAGTACACAGTACCATCTGTAAAGTGTTCTTGCCAAAAAGTTGAACCTGAATGTGATTAAGCCTGTAAGTCTAGTTTACAGGAAATAAGGCTAGAGGAACAAGTTAAACCTCACCATGGGGTTATACAATCAGCAAAATCCAGAATGGGGAAACTCCACAGGTCAAATGACCTAATTTTAAAAATAAATGACAAGGGAGGAAAAGTAAGGGACACCTATAGATTAGAAGACACTTGGGGCTGGGCATGGTGGCTCATGCCTGTAATCCCAGCACTTTGGGAGGCCAAGGCAGGTGGATCACCTGAGGTCAGGAGTTCAAGACCAGCCGGCCAACATGGTGAAACCCCATCTCTACTAAAAATACAAAAAATTAGCCAGTCGTGGTGGCGCACGCCTGTAGTTCCAACTACTTGGGAGGCTGAGGCAGGAGAATCACTTGAACCTGGGAGGCAGAGGTTGCAGTGAGCTGAGATCACACCATTGCATTCCAGTCTGGGCTACAAAAACGAAACTCCATCTCAACAAAAAGAAGACACTTGGGTTTGTGTGTGTTGGCTCATGCCTGTAAACCCAGTGCTGGGAGGATTGCTTGAGCCCAGGAGTTCAAGGCTGCAGTGAGGTATGTTTGCACCACTGCACTCCAGCCTAGGTGACAGAGTGAGACCTTATCTTAAAAGTAATAATAATTAAAATAATCTGGGGTAGGGGTGGATATAGGTGAAACAGCTTGGCCATGAGTTGATGGTTGTTGGAGCAGGGTGATGGTCCATATAGTTCATTTTGTTTTATTTACTTGAAATTTTGAAATACTTGAAATTTTCCGTATTAAGTTAAAAGGCATTTACAGTAAAAAAAAAAAAAAAAAGTGCTAGGAAGGAATTCAAAAGAAATATAATCAGAAAATTTTGTCTTTATGGAGCTTAGATTTAAGATATGAGATGTGCACTCACAGTGATAGTGCAGAAAAGTATATCACTGGAAATGAATTCGTACGAACTATTATCAACTAATCTTTTAAATGCTGATGATAGTATAGAGTATTGAAGGGACCAATATAATTCTGTTTTGATATCTGAAAGCTCACTGAAGGTAACGATCGTATTCTCTGCTGTATTTTTAGTTCCTGGCACAGCAGACATTTAATAAATATTGAATGAACTTGAAGCCTTATGTTGACTCAGTAATAACAGCTCAAAGTTGAACTTATTCACTAAGAATAGCTTTATTTTTAAATAAATTATTGAGCCTCATTTATTTTCTTTTTTTTTCCCCCTACCCTACTAGTCTGGAGTTGATCAAGGAACCTGTCTCCACAAAGTGTGACCACATATTTTGCAAGTAAGTTTGAATGTGTTATGTGGCTCCATTGTTAGCTTTTGTTTTTGTCCTTCATAACCCAGGAAACACCTAACTTTTTAGAAGCTTTACTTTCTTCAATTAAGTGAGAATGAAAAATCCAACTCCATTTCATTCTTTCTCAGAGAGTATATAGTCATCAAAAGTTGGTTGTAATCATAGTTCCTGGTAAAGTTTTGACATATATTATCTTTTTCTTTCTTTTTTTTTTTTTTAGACAAAGTCTCGCTCTGTCACCCAGGCTGGAGTGCAGTGGCACGATCTTGGCTCACTGCAACCTCTGCCCCCCGAGTTCAAGCGATTCTCCTACCTCAGCCTCCCAAGTAGCTGGGACTACAGGCACCCGCCACCCTGCTTGGCTAATTTTTGTACTTTTAGTAGAGATAAGGGTTCACCATATTGGCCAGGCTGGTCTTGAACTCCTGACCTTGTGATCCACCTGCCTCGGCCTCCCAACGTTCTGGGATTACAGGCGTGAGCCACCACGCCCGACTGACATATATTATCTATTAGGATGTAACATCATTTTGAACAGTGTTTTGTATTTTTTGTGTCCATCAGTGAAAGCAAACTGCAAGCAGTTGTGAAATAAGCACATTGTGTTTGAGCCTTCCCAGTTTCTCCTTTCTGTTCATTTCTGCATATCCTTATGCATTCCCCCTTCTAAGGGTCAGTGTTTGCCTGCTTTGTAATCATTGTGAAGACAGGAAAGGACTTGATACCAGTTTCTATTTAGGCCAAAATTCATTTATAGCAGTGATTCAAGTTATATTTACGTATTTGATGATCTTGCCCTTTGAAATGAAAATCTTCGTTTCTTAATAAAAGAATTTCAGAAAAAGTAGAGTAGGTAATTTAGTAGAACAAATGGGCTTTCTCCTTTTCTTTATGTGAAGCTATGGCTCACATCTTACCTTAAATGTCAACTAATTTGTTTTTAAGTATTTATGTACCTGGTACATAACCTGGTACCAGGTACAAACTATGTACTTGGTAAAAAGTTTATTAGCACAAAAAGGTATATGATGCAAAGTATATTTCCCTCTTACCCTACAACCTCTGCCTCCCTGTTCCCTCCCCAGACAACCACAATGATCAATTTCTTATGTATCCTTTGAGGAATTTTTAAATTCCAGACTTCTTAACTTGGGGTTTATGAATCGTCTTTATGAATTTCCTAGAATTATATTTAAATTGTTTTCAAAACTATGGCTATGTACGTTTTTCTGGGAAGATAGTCCATAATTTTCATCAGATTCTTAGGATGTTTCCATAAGCTAAAAAAGGGAACAGCTGCTCCTCTAAGGATAATGAAGGCTGGCTGAAGCTGAAGGAAACCTGTTCCCTTTGGAGAGAGACCCTCTGAACACAAGTCTGCCAGCTGGCTGGTGCCTTCCTCTGAATTCTGTCTTCTTCCCATTCCTCTGTCCCAGTAAGAATTCAGAAGCTCATTTCCACTGTCTTTTCCCTGTCCCATGTCACGCCGCTGGCCTAAATCTGTTCCCAGCAGTTTCCATCTGATTCCACAGCACCTGGTCCCTGGACATGTGCCAAGACAACACAGCTTTATCTCTCTACTTCAGGAATTTTTAGTATAGCCTGGCACGGTGGCTCACGACTGTAATCCCAGCACTGGGAGGCCGAGGCGGGCGGATTATGAGGTCAGGAGTTTGAGACCAGCCTGACCAACATGGTGAAACCTTCTCTCTACTAAAAATACAAAAATTAGCAGGGCATGGTGGCACAGCCCTGTAATCCCAGCTACTCGGGAGGCTGAGGCAGGAGAATCACTTGAACCTGGGATGCAGAGGTTGCAGTGAGCCGAGATGGCACCACTGCACTCCAGCCTGGGCGACAGAATGAGACTCCATCTCAAAAAAAAAAAAAATTTTTTTTTTAGTTTAATAACTTTGTAGTCTCTAGAGCAGTAGTTCTCAAACTGCCTGTGGTGTAGAACCAATTTCTTCACAGGTCAATACTTTTGAAAAAGAAGGCCAGGCATGGTGGCTCCAGCCTGTAATCCCAGCACTTTCAGGGATTGAGGTGGACAGATCACTTGAGATCAGGAGTTTGACACCAGCCTGGCTAACATGGTGAAACCCCATTTCTACTAAAAATACAAAAATTAGCTGGGCGTGGTGGTATGCACCTGTAGTTCCAGCTACTCGGGAGGCTGAGGCAGGAGAATCCCTGGAACCCAGGAGACGAAGGTTGCAGTGAGCCGAGATTGTGCCACTGCACTCCAGCCTGGGGGAAAAATAAAGTTACAAAGTCCCAGTATTGGCCAGGCGCAATGGCTCAGGCCTGTAATCCCAGCACTTCGGGAGGCTGAGGCAGGTGGATCACCTGAGGTCAGGAGTTCAAGACCAGCCTGGCCAACATGGTGAAACCCCTTTACTAAAAATACAAAAGTAGCTGGGCGTGGTGGCACATGCCTATAATTACAGCTACTCAGGAGGCTGAGGCAGGAGAATCGCTTGAACCCTGGAGGTGGATGTTGTAGTGAGCTGAGATCATGCCACTGCATTCCAGCCTGGGCGACAAGAGGGAGACTCAAAAAAAAAAAAAAAAAGTCCCAGTATTTACTACAGATAGCTAAAGATTAACCTTTAAAGCGCTGGGGCTTTCAATTTATCTGGATGAGAATCTTTCTGGAATAAACTGTATGTTTTCTTGTCACCTTGAGTAACAAATGCTGAACATACTATACTATTACAGTGACTTAAGAAAAGATCAAGGGCCCAATGTGGTAGCTCCTGCCCATAACCCCAGCACTTTGGGAGGCCAAGGCAGGAAGATCACTTGAGGCCAGAAGTTCGAAGCTGTAGTGAGCTATGATCACACCACTGCACTCCAGCCTAGATGACAGAGTGAGACCCTGTCTTTTTTTTTTTTTTTTTTTTGAGATGGTGTTTCACTCTATTGCCCAGACTGGAGTGCAGTGGTGTGATCTTGGCTCACTGCAACGTCCACCTCCTAGATTCAAGCGATTCTCCTGCCTCAGCCTCTCGAGTAGCTGGGATTACAGGCATCTGCCACCACACCCAGCTAATTTTTGTATTTTTAGTCGAGACAAAGTTTTCACCATGTTGGCCAGGCTGCTCTCAAACTCCTGCCCTCAGCTACCTTGGCCTTAAAAAGTGTTGGGATTACAGGCATAAGCCACCGCGCCTGGCTGACCCTGTCTCTTACCAAAAAAAGAGAGATTAAATTATGAACATAGTTGCTTTGAGAACTTGTGGAAGAAGGAAATTATAGGCTTATAGGCAGAGATAATAATACGAGCAAATGTACAAATAAAAGAAAATAGAGGATGGGCGCGGTGGCTCACGCCTGTAATACCAGCACTTTGGGAGATTGAGGTGGGCGGATCACGAGGTCAGGAAATCAAGACCATCCTGGCCAAAATGGTGAAACCCCGTCTCTACTAAAACACACAAAAAACTAGCCTGGCATGGTGGCATGCACCTGTAGTCCCAGCTACTTGGTAGGCTGCAGCAGGGGGATCACTTGAACCTGGGAGGCAGAGGTTGCCCTGAGCCAAGATCATGCCAATGCACTCCACCCTGACAACAGTGTGAGACTCCGTCTGAAAGAAAAGGAAAGAAAAAAAATACATCCAGGAAAAATAAACTAACTTTGCATATGTGTATAGGAGTTGTGTTAGAAAAGGAAGAAGCCCTCAAAGATGGGAAGCCATTTGCAAGAAAGAGAAGGTCCAAGAGGAGGCAGAAGGGATTGGAAATAGAAAAAGGATGTAAGAAAGAGTCGATTATTACTCATAAACAGTAATGAAGGAAAAGGAGAGTAATTCTACAGGAAGATGCTGAGGTGCTTTGAGCCCAGTGAAGTTGGAGGTAAGGACAGCTGTTTCGGCTGGGCACGGTGGCTCACGCCTCTAATCCTAGCACTTTTGGAGGCCAAGGCAGGTGGATCACCTGAGATCAGGAGTTCAAGACCAGCCTGACCAACATGGAGAAACCCCATCTCTACTAAAAATACAAAATTAGACGGGCGTGGAGGCGCATGCCTATAATCCCAGTTACTTGGGAGGCTGAGGCAGGAGAATCACTTGAACCTGGGAGGCGGAGGTTGCAGTGAGCCGAGATCGCGCCATTGCACTCCAGCCTGGGCGACAAGAGTGAAAACTGTGTCTCAAAAAAAAAAAAAAGAGACAGCTGTTGAGATTGAGAGGATTAGAGTTGGCAACTGGAGAAGAATGAGAAGCTTGAAACCCCTACTAATGAAGATTGTGATAGTCAGGAAAGAACCAGTCATAAAGATATATGTGTGTGTATACATATAAATGTTATATATATGTGTGTGTGATACATATATATTTTTGTTTGTTTGTTTGTTTGAGACAGTGTCTCCCTCTAACACCCAGGCTGGAGTTCAGTGGTGTGATCATAGTTCACTTTTACCTTGCACTCTGGGCTCAAGCAATCTCTCATCTCAGCCCCTCAAGTAGCTAGGACTACAACAGGTACATGGCATTTGCCCAGCTTATTTTTAAGTTTCTTGTAGAGATGGGCCAGCCATATTTTAAATTGTGTTTTGAATGTTATATTAGAATTAAAAGTCCAAAGCCGGGCATGGTGGCTCACGCCTGTAATCCCAGCACTTTGGGAGGCCGAGGTGGGCGGATCACGAGGTCAGGAGTTCGAGACCAGCCTGGCCAATATGGTAACCCCATCTCTACTAAAAATACAAAAATTAGCTGGGTATGAGGGCACACACCTGTAGTCCCAGCTACTCGGGAGGCTGAGGCAGAGGCTGCAGTGAGTTGAGATCGTGCCACTGCACTCTAGCCTGGGTGACAAAGCAAGATTCTGTCTCAAAAAAAAAAAATCCAGTATAATGCCCATGTGATAGATCGACTTTTTCATGAAATCTCTTCTGTAATATCAATATAATCTGAATAACACTTTGATCTATATGATGAGAAAGCTGGGGGCCTGGGAGCGATACCCCCATGCTTTGATTGTATTAATTGTATTTTCTTTTTTTTTTTTTTTTTTTTTTTGAGACGGAGTCTTGCTCTGTCGCCCAGGCTGGAGTGCAGTGGCGTGATCTCAGCTCACTGCAACCTCCGCCTCCCGGGTTCACGCCATTCTCCTGCCTCAGCCTCTCCGAGTAGCTGGGACTACAGGCGCCCGCCACCACGCCCGGCTAATTTTTTTTGTATTTTTGGTAGAGACGGGGTTTCACCGTGGTCTCGATCTCCTGACCTCGTGATCCGCCCGCCTCGGCTTCCCAAAGTGCTGGGATTACAAGCGTGAGCCACCGCGCCCAGCCTATTAATTGTATTTTCTATGGATAAACTCTAATTGCTAAAAATAAAACAACTTTATTGACCCAAGCAAGCCTAAAGTTCTGAAATCTTTTTGTTTTGTTTTGTTTTGTTGTTTTTGTTTTTTTTTGTTTTGAGACAGAGTCTCGCTCTGTCGCCCGGGCTGGAGTGCAGTGGTGCAGTCTCGGCTCACTGCAAGCTCCACCTCCCAGGTTCACACCATTCTCCTGCCTCAGCCTCCCGAGTAGCTGGGACTACAGGTGCCCGCCACCACACCCGGCTAATTTTTTTGTATTTTTAGTAGAGACAGGGTTTCACCGTGTTAGCCAGGATGGTCTCGATCTCCTGACCTTGTGATCCGCCCACCTTGGCCTCCCAAAGTTCTGGGATTACAAGTGTGAGCCACCGCACCAGGCTGTTTTTTTTTTGTTTTGAGACGGAGTCTCACTGTGTTGCCCAGACTGGAGCGCAGTGGCATGATCTCAGCTCACTGCCACCTCCACCTCCTGGGTTCAAGCAAATCTCCTGCCTCAGCCTCCCGAGTAGCTGGGACTACAGGCATGTGCCACCACACCCAGCTAATTTTTGTATTTTTAGTAGAGACAGGGTTTCACTATGTTGGCCAGGCTGGTCCCGAACTCCTGACCTCAGGTGATCTGCTCGCCTTGGCCTCCCACAGTGCCAGGATTACAGGCATGAGCCACCTTGCCCAGCCAGTTCTGAAATCTTTTATGAAGCCTACAAAAAAAGATAATAATACCAATCTAGAAAAAATTTCTTTTATGAAGCCCACAAAAAAAGATAAGACTCCATTTTTGAGATGGAGTCTTGTTCTGTTGCCCAGGCTGAAGTGCAGTGGTACAATCTCGGCTCACTGCAGCCTCTGCCTCCCTGGTTCAAGCAATTCTCCTGCCTCAGCCTCCCAAGTAGCTGGGATTACAGGCGTGCACCACCATGTATGGCTAATTTTTGTATTTTTAGTAGAGACAGGGTTTCACCATGTTGACCAGGCTGGTCTCGAACTCCTGACCTCAGGTGATCTGCCCACCTCAGCCTCCCAAAGTGCTGAGATTACAGGCATTAGCCACCACGCCCAGCCTTTTATTTTAGTAGTGACCATGTTTCACCATGTTGACTGAGCTGGTCTTGAGCTGACCTCAAGTGATCCGCCCACCTCCACCTCCCAATAATGCTGGGATTATAGGCATGAGCCACCACACCCAGCCTGTAATACTTTTTTGAAGATCTAGAACCACATTGTTCAAAGAGATAGAATGTGAGCCATAAATGTAACTTAAATTTTTCAACAGCTACTTTTTTTTTTTTTTTTGAGACAGGGTCTCACTCTGTTGTCCAAGCTGGAGTACAGTGGTGCGATCACGAGGCTTACTGTAGCCTTGACCTCCCAGGCTCAAGCGATCCTATCACCTCAGTCTCCCAAGTAGCTGGGACTATAAGTGCACACCACCATGTCCAGCTAAATTTTGTGTTTTCTGTAGAGACAGGGTTTCGCCATGTTGCCCAGGCTGGTCTTGAACTTTGGGCTTAACCCATCTGCCCACCTCGGCTTCCCAAAGTGCTAGGATTACAGGTGTGAGTCATCATGCCTGGCCAGTATTTTAGTTAGCTCAGTCTTTTCAAGTCATATACAAGATAATTTTCTTTTGAGTTTAGTTAACAACCTTTATACATGTGTTCTTTTTCTAGCATAAAGAAACATTCGAGGCTTTGAGGCCGGGCGCAGTGGCTCACGCCTGTAATCCCAGCACTTTGGGAGGCCAAGATGGGCAGATCACGAGGTCAGGAGATCAAGACCATCCTGGCTAAGACGGTGAAACCCCGCCTCTACTAAAATTACAAAAAGTTAGCCAGGTGTGGTAGCAGGCACCTGTAGCCCCAGCTACTCGGGAGGCTGAGGCAGGAGAATGGCGTGAACCCGGGAGGCAGAGCTTGCAATGAGCCAAGATCGTGCCACTGCACTCCAGCCTGTGAGACAGAGCGAGACTCCGTCTCAAAAAAAAAAAAAAAAAAAAAAAGATTCGAATCCTTATCTTGGTTGATTTTTGGGTATCTAGTTCCGCTGAATTATTTATATAATTGTATAGACTACAGCACGAGACAGCTTAGCTCTACTGTACTATATTATTGCAGTACTATCATAAGGGAATTTCCTCCCTACCGCTGCTCTGAATTGTTCAATTGTACTATTTGCTGGAGTAATGCTTGATGCCTCCTTGATCCATTATACTAGAGTATATGTAGTATTTGTAGATTCTGAAGGAGCAGGAGCCTCTATTCTGAGTTTTAAAGGTACTTATGTACAGTGGAGGTAGCTTTTTGACAGCCGCATCTTCCAAACTATAGAGTCATTGTTTTGTTGAGTGCAATGTGGTACTTGAAGCATCTATATCAGCGAAGAAGGACCCATGTCTCCTTGACCTTACCTACCTACATTCACTTTCTCTGGTAGGAAGATTGTGGGTGCCTCTCTCCAGACTTAGTTTCCCTGTCAAAAAAGAAAAAAGGAAGATTGTGGGCTTTGCTACAATCCAATTCTGGATCCAGTATAACCTTCATTGCTTAATTACTTGTGATCTGGGACAAGCCTCTACTCTATAAAAATGAAGATAAGGCCAGGCTTGATGGCTCATGCCTGTAATCCCAGCACGTTGGGATGCCGAGGCGGGAGGATCACTTGAGGCCAGGAGTTCGAGACCAGACTGGGCAATATAGTGAAACCACATCTGTACAAAAGTAAAGATAAAAAGTAGCCCGGCGCAATGGCTCACACCTGTAATCTCAGCACTTTGGGAGGCTGAAGCAGGCGGATCACTTGAGGTCAGGAGTTCAAGACTATAGACAGATAGGTAGGTAGGTAGATAGATAGATAGATAGATAGAGAGATAGATAGATAGATAGAGATACAGATATAGTTGGGTTTTTATTGTTTTGTTTTGTTTTGTTTTGTTTGAGATGGAGTTTCGCTCTTGGTGCCCAGGCTGGAGTGCAATGGTGCGATCTCAGCTTACTGCAACCTCCGCCTCCCGGGTTCAAGAGATTCTCCTGCCTCAGCCTCCCGAGTAGCCAGGATTACAGGCACATGCCACCACGCCCGGCTAACTTTTGTATTTTTAGTAGAGACAGGGTTTCTCCGTGTTGGTCAGGCTGGTCTCGAACTCCTGACCTCTCCCAAAGTGTTGGGATTACAGGCGTGAGCCACTGCGCCTGGCCATTTTTTTTTTTTTTTTTTGAGACAGAGTCTTCCTCTGTTGCCCAGAGTGGAGTGCAGTGGCACTCTCTCAGCTCATTGCAACCTCTGCCATCCTGGGTTCCAGTGATTCTCATGCCTCAGCCTCCCAAGTAGCTGGGACTCAGGCATGTGCCCACCACGCCTGGCTAATTTTGTTGTATTTTTAGTAGAGACAGGGTTTCACCATGTTAGCCAGGCTGGTCTCAAACTCCTGGCCTCAAGTGATCTGCCTGCCTTGGCCTCCTGGGATTGCAGACATGAGCCACTGCACCCGGCCAAGAGAGGGTAATAAATGTTAAATTACCTGGCTAGTAAATATTCTCTAAGTGTCTTCTCTCACAATTCCCAATGCCTTTTTTTTTTTTTTTTTTTTTGGCACAATCTCACTCTGTTGCCCAGGCTGGAATGCAGTGGTGCGATATTGGCTCACTGTAACCCCCGCCTCCCAGGTTCAACTTATTCTCATGCCTCAGCCTCCCGAGTAACTGGGACTACAGTGCACCACCACCACACCCAGCTAATTTTTGTATATTTAGTAGAGACAGGGTTTCACCATGTTGGACAGGCTGGTCTTGAACTCCTGGCCTCAAGTGATTCACTCACCTCCCTAAGTGCTGGGATTACAGGTGTGGACCACTGTGCTCAGCCCCAGTGGCTTTTTTTTTTTTTAGCCCCTTAATCTTTTCTTTCCTGGGTCTCTTCTTTTTTTTTTTTTTTTTTTGAGACGGGGTCATGCTCTGTCCCCCAGGCTGGAGTGCAATGGCGCGATCTCAGCTCACTGCAAGCTCCGCCTCCCGGGTTCACACCATTCTCCTGCCTCAGCCTCCCGAGTAGCTGGGACTACAGGCGCCCGCCAACACGTCCGGCTAATTTTTTGTATTTTTAGTAGAGACGGGGTTTCACCATGTTAGCCAGGATGGTCTCGATCTCCTGACCTCGTGATCCACCCGCCTCGGCCTCCCAAAGTGCTGGGATTACAGGCTTGAGCCACCGCGCCCGGCCTTCCTGGGTCTCTTCATTGTCAGTGTCTGCTATTTACTCCCTGCCTAGTCACCCCTTTCACCAGTATATTATGTCCTTTATGTTTTATTTTGCAGGATCTCATTTTGCTTTTCTGTTGAATCCCCTCCATCTAGAATAGTACTAGACATAGTAAATATTGTTTGTATAAGTGAATTGCTGCTTTTAATTATCATCACCATTGCTCTCTCTACTTCTGGTCTATGATCCACTTTGAGTTAACTTTTGTTATTTGGTGTGAGATAGGAGTATAATTTCATTCTTTTACATGTGGGTATACTTTTGTCCCAACACTATTTGTTAAAAACACAAAAAGTATTATTTTCCCATTT
Organism: Hylobates moloch; assembly: GCF_009828535.3. Lineage (NCBI taxonomy): Eukaryota > Metazoa > Chordata > Mammalia > Primates > Hylobatidae > Hylobates > Hylobates moloch. Next base: position 26,799,001 of record NW_026652285.1, on the reverse strand, counting down.
AATCATCTTTGGCCTGGGCGCGGTGGCTCATGCCTGTAATCACAGCACTCTGGGAGGCCAAGGCAGATGGATCAATTTGAGGCCAGGAGTTCAAGACTAGCTTGGCCAACATGGTGAAACTAAAAATACAAAAAATTAGCTGGGTATGGTCGTGCATGTCTGTAATCCCAGCTACTCGGGAGGCTGAGGCACGAGAATTGCTTGAGCCTAGGAGGTGGAGGTTGTAGTGAGCCGAGATTGTGTCACTACCCTCCAGCCTGGGTGATAGAGTGAGAGTCTGTCTCAAAAAAAAAAAAAAAAAAAAAAAAAATTTAAGAAAATAAAAGTCGTTGGCCAGGCACGGTGGCTCACACCGATAATCCCAGCACTTTGGGAGGCCGAGGCGGGCAGATCACGAGGTCAGGAGATGGAGACCATCCTGGCTAACTTGGTGAAACCCCGTCTCTACTAAAAATAAAAAAATTAGCCGGGTGTGGTGCTGGGCGCCTGTAGTCCCAGCCGCTTGGGAGGCTGAGGCAGGAGAATGGTGTGAACCCAGGAGGTGGAGGTTGCAGTGAGCCAAGATCGTGCCACTGAACTCCAGCCTGGGAGACAGAGCGAGACTCCGTCTCAAAAAGAAAAAAAAAAAGAAAAGAAAAGAAAAATCGTCTTGGTATTTATTATTGTTGAAAATCACTTGATCACAGATGTATGTATGAGTTTATTTCTGTACTCTCAATTCTATTTTATTGATGTATGTGTCTATTCTTATGCTATTACCACACTTTCTTGATTACTACAGCTTTGTGGTGAGGTGTTGAGATTTTAAACTAATTATAAGCATCTTACATGAACTACTTACCATTTATATTTGATTATGCAGCATGAAATAATTATGAATATATCATTAAATATGCCATATTGACTTTTATTAAGTTTTATGTGATCATAACAGTAAGCCATATGCATGTAAGTTCAGTTTTCATAGATCATTGCTTATGTAGTTTAGGTTTTTGCTTATGCAGCATCCAAAAACAATTAGGAAACTATTGCTTGTAATTCACCTGCCATTACTTTTTAAATGGCTCTTAAGGGCAGTTGTGAGATTATCTTTTCATGGCTATTTGCCTTTTGAGTATTCTCTCTACAAAAGGAAGTAAATTAAATTGTTCTTTCTTTCTTTATAATTTATAGATTTTGCATGCTGAAACTTCTCAACCAGAAGAAAGGGCCTTCACAGTGTCCTTTATGTAAGAATGATATAACCAAAAGGTATATAATTTGGTAATGATGCTAGGTTGAAAGCAACAACAGTAGGAAAAAGTAGAAATTATTTAATAACATAGCTAGCGTTCCAATAAAACCATTCATCAGTAGAAAAATTTATAAAAGAGTTTTTAGCAGACAGTAAATTATTTCCAAAGTTATTTTCCTGAAAGTTTTATGGGACATCTGCCTTATACAGGTATTAGAAACTTACTGCCTTTCTCTAATACTTCTAGTGTAAAAACTTGCTGACTTATGTAAAGTGGGGCTGTATCGCCGTACTCCCATTGTCTGCTAATCTTGTTTTTATGTTTTTGATTGTGTTTCCTTTTCTTTTTTTTTTTTTTAAGACAGGGTCCTGCTCTGTCACTGAGGCTGGAGTGCAGTGGCGTGATCTCGGCTCACTGTAACCTCTGTCTCCCAGCCTCCTCCTGCCTTAGCCTCCCAAGTAGCTGGGACTACAGGGACACGCTACCATGCCCGGCCAATTTTTGTATTTTTTGTAGAGATGAGGTTTTACCATGTTGCCCAGGCTGGTAACTCCTGAGCTCAGGTGATCTGCCCACTTTGGCCTCCCAAAGTGCTGGAGTTACAGGTGTGTGTTTATTTCTATCTAAGTATTTACACAAACACAATGTATTTATATATTGTGTATCTCTTCTGCTACAATGTAAATTCTATTAGAGTAGTAACTTTGTCTCAACACTGTTTTTGCTAAGTTTGGTACATAGTAGGTACTCAGATGCTTAAAGGAATGAATGAATTGTGTTTCAATTCCACTTTACTAAACCCAAATCTCCCTTTGGACATTGTTATCTATGTGTTTTCAAAGAAATGTAATCATAATTTGACAGAAATCCTTGAGAGGCAGAACTAACAGTGAGGGATTGGGCAGGGTTCAGATGTTAAGAACAGTAAGCTCAGCAGGGTGTGATTGCTCATGCCTATAACCCTAGCACTCTAGGAGGCTGAGGTGGGGTGATTGCTTGAGTCCAGGAGTTTGAGATCAGCCTGGGCAACATAGTGAGACCCCATCACTACCAACAAAAATAAATAAATAAATGTACATGGTGGCATATGCCCATAGTCCTAGCTACTTGGGAGGCTATAGTGGGAGGATAGCTTGAGTACAGAAGTTTGAGGCTGCAGTGAGCTATGATTGTGGCACTGCATGCTAGCCTGGGCAATAGAGCAAGACCCTGTCTCTAAATTAAAAAAAAAAAAAAGTACTCTAGTTTTCTATGCAATGCATTATATCTGCTGTGGATTTAAGGCAGTATTATATCAGATAATTTTAGGCATTTGGTAGGCTTAAATGGATGACAAAAAGTTACTAAATCACTACTGTCACACGGTTTATACAGATGTCGATGATGTATTGATTATAGAGGTTTTCTACTGTTGCTGCATCTTATTTTTATTTGTTTACATGTCTTTTCTTATTTTACTGTCTTTAAAACGTTGATAATCACTTGCTGAGTGTGTTTCTCAAACAATTTAATTTCAGAAGCCTACAAGAAAGTACGAGATTTAGTCAACTTGTTGAAGAGCTATTGAAAATCATTTGTGCTTTTCAGCTTGACACAGGTTTGCAGTGTAAGTGTTGAATATCCCAAGAATGACACTCAAGTGCTGTCCATGAAAACTCAGGAAGTTTGCACAATTACTTTCTATGATGTGGTGATAAGACCTTTTAGTCGAGGTTAATTTTAGTTCTGTATCTGTAATCTCTTTTTAAAAAATTACTCCCACTGGTCTCACACCTTATTCTATCAATCGTAAGGTGCACATTTTTCATATCTTAACATCTCTGAAATTGGGAACATTTTACTATTGATGGTGTGTCATTTGTTTAATTTGTGTGCTTTCTTTCTTAGTGATACAGAAAATAATAGTGCAACTTACATTGTTGGTGTCTTAGCTTTAGTGAAATACAGTACTGATAGGCAAATTTCTTAGTGTTAAGGTAGAAAACAAGGACTCTAAATAACTTTGATGGTCTGTGTATTTGTTTTTGTTTCCTAGGAGTAAAATTTCCAGTTGATTTTTTAAAATTTCATTTTTTAAAAAATCACAGGTAACAATGCATTGTCTTAACACAACAAAGAGCATACACAGGGTTTCTCTTGGTTTCTTTGATTATAATTCATACATTTTTCTCTAACTGCAAACATAATGTTTTCCCATGTATTTTACAGATGCAAACAGTTATAATTTTGCAAAAAAGGAAAATAACTCTCCTGAACATCTAAAAGATGAAGTTTCTATCATCCAAAGTATGGGCTACAGAAACCGTGCCAAAAGACTTCTACAGAGTGAAAATCCTTCCTTGGTAAAACCATTTGTTTTCTTCTGCTTCTTCTTTTTTTTTTTTTTTTTTTTGAGATGGAGTCTTGCTCTGTGGCCCAGGCTAGAAGCAGTCCTCCTGCCTTAGCCCCCTTAGTAGCTGGGATTACAGGCACGCGCCACCATGCCTGGCTAATTTTTGTATTTTTAGTAGAGACGGGGTTTCATCATGTTGGCCAGGCTGGTCTCGAACTCCTCACCTCAGGTGATCCACCCACCTCGGCTTCCCAAAGTGCTGGGATTACAGGTGTGAGCCACTATGCCCGGCCAGTAAAACCATTTTCATTTATTCTGGCAACATCTCTTTATTGAGCATTGTGAATATGTTAGTGAATGTGCTAGATGCTCATAGATTTATATAAAAAGTTAGTGAAGAAGGAAAGATGATATATTAAGTGGTTAGACAAGTGTTCTAATCAGTTAGAGTTCAGAGAAGGTCAGGGTACCTGATATAATCAAGAGACAGACCCTACAGCCAGGTGAGGTGAATGTACCTATAATCCCAGCTACTTAGGAGGCTGAAATGGGAGGATCACTTGAGTCCAGGTTTGAGACCAGCCCAGGTAACATAGTAAGGTCCCCATCAGATACACCAAAAAGACAATTTTTTTTTTTTTTTGAGACAGAGTCTCGCTCTGTCGCCCAGGCTGGAGCGCAGTGACACGTCAGCTCACTGCAACCTCCGCCTCCCAGGTTCAAGCAATTCTCCTGCCTCAGCCTCCTGAGTAGTTGGAACTACAGGGGTATGACACCAGACCTGGCTAATTTTTGTAATTTTAGTAGAGTCGGGGTTTCACCATATTGGTCAGGCTGGTCTCGAACTCCTAACCTCAGGTGATCCACCCTCCCAGAGTGCTGGGATTACAGGCGTGAGCCATCAAGCCCGGCCAAAAAAAGAGAGCTTTTATAGGCCCTTCCTTGCTTTGGAGCTTTATCTGCTCTGTGATGCTTATCTAAAATAGCCATAAGGTCACTGATATTTTTAAGCATTTGGAAATACTTCAGCTGGGTGCCATGGCCCATGTCTATAATCCCAACGCTTTGGGAGGCTGAGGTAGGAGGTCCTTTGAGCCCAGCTTGGGCAACACAGCGAGACACTGTCTCTACAATTAAAAAAAAAAAATTAGTTGGGTGCCGTGGCTCACGCCTGTAATCCCATCACTAGGAGGCTTGAGGATTGCCTGAGCTCAGGAGTTCAAGACCAGTTTGGGCAACATAGCAAGTCCTTGTCTATATTAAAAGTTTTTTTAAATTATCTGGGCATGGTGGTGTGTGCCTATAGTCCCAGCTACTTGGGAAGCTGAGACAGAAGGATCACTTGAGTCCAGGAGATGTAGACTACAGTGAGCTATGATCACTCCACTACACTTCAGCGCGGGCAACAAAGCAAGATCTAGTTGCAAAAAAAAAAAAAGAACTGGCCGGGCGCAGTGGCTAACACCTGTAATCCCAGCACTTTGGGAGGCCGAGGCCAATGGATCATGAAGTCAGGAGATTGAGACCACCCTGGCCAACATGGTAAAACCCGGTCTCTACTAAAAATACAAAAATTAGCTGGGTGTGGTGGCGGACTCCTGTAGTCCCAGCTACTCGGGAGGCTGAGGCAGGAGAACGGCGTGAACCCGGGAGGCAGAGCTTGCAGTGAGCCGAGATCCCGCCACTGCACTCCAGCCTGGGTGACAGGGTGAGACTCTGTCTCAAAAAAAAAAAAAAAAAAAAAAAAAAAACTTAGCTGGTGTGGTGGTATGCACCTGTGGTCCTAGCTACTTGGGAGGCTGAGGCTGGAGCATTGCTTTAACATAGGAAGTCAAGGCTGCAGTTGAGCTATGACTGTGCCACTGGACTCCAGCGCAGGTGACTGAGACCCTATCTTTTAAAAAAAAGGGAAAATTACTTCAACTTAAAAGGTGTAATTGTTAAAGAAAATGTAGTGATTTGCTCTGTTGTTACTTATATGTGCATGAATGATGGAGATCTTAAAAAGTAATCATTCTGGGGCTGGGCGTAGTAGCTTGCACCTGTAATCCCAGCACTTTGGGAGGCTGAGGCAGGCAGATAATTTGAGGTCAGGAGTTTGAGACCAGCCTGGCCAACATGGTGAAACCCTATCTCTACTAAAAATACAAAAATTAGCTGGGTGTGATGGCACGTGCCTGTAATCCCAGCTACTCGGGAGGCTGAGGCACAAGAATTGCTTGGACCTAGGACGCGGAGGTTGCAACGAGCCAAGATCGTGCCACTGCACTCCAGCCTGGGCGGTAGAGTGAGACTCTGTCTCAAAAAAGAAAAAAAAGTAATTGTTCTAGCTGGGCGCAGTGGCTCCTGCCTGTAATCCCAGCACTTTGGGAGGCCAAGGCGGGTGGATCTCTTGAGTCCTGGAGTTCAAGGCCAGCCTGGGCAATGTGGCGAAACCCCATCTCTACAAAAAATACAAAAATTAGCCAGGCATGGTGGCATGCGCATGTAGTCCCAGCTCCTTGGGAGGCTGAGGTGGGAGGATCACTTGAACCCAGGAGACAGAGGTTGCAGTGAACCGAGATCATGCCACCACGCTCCAGCCTGGGCAACAGAACAAGACTCTGTCTAAAAAAATACAAGTAAAATAAAAGTAGTTCTTATAGTACCAGCATTCATTTTTCAAAAGATATAGAAAGGCTAAAAAGGAAGAAAAAAAAAAGTAATGTTGGGCTTTTAAATACTCGTTCCTATAATAAATGTTCTTAGGAGTGCTGGGGTTTTATTGTCATCATTTATCCTTTTTAAAAATGTTATTGGCCAGGCACGGTGGCTCATGGCTGTAATCCTAGCACTTTGGGAAGCCGAGGCAAGCAGATCACCTGAGTTCAGGAGTGTGAGACCAGCCTGGCCAACATGGTGAAACCTGTCTCTACTAAAAATACAAAAATAACTAGGTGTGGTGGCGTGCGCCTGTAGTTGCAGCTACTCGGGAGGCTAAGGCAGGAGAATCAACTGAATCAGGGAGGTGGAGGTTGCAGTGTGCCAAGATCGCACCACTGCACCCTAGCCTGGCAACAGAGCAAGACTCTGTCTCAAAAAAAAAAAAAAATATATATATATATACATATATCCCAAAGTGCTGGGATTACATATATATATATATACGTATACACACACACACACAAATTAGCCAGGCATAGTGGCACACGCTTGTAGTCCCAGCTACTCAGGAGGCTGAGGCAGGAGAATCTCTTGAACTTAGGAGGCGGAGGTTGCAGTGAGCTGAGATTGCGCCACTGCACTCCAGCCTGGGTGACAGAGCAGGACTCTGTACCCCCCCCAAAACAAAAAAAAATGTTATCAGATGTGATTGGAATGTATATCAAGTATCAGCTTCAAAATATGCTATATTAATACTTCAAAAATTACCCAAATAATACATAATTAGGTTTGAAAGAAAAAATATTCAAATCACACATATCCCAGACATTTTATTATTACTACTACTATTATTTTGTAGAGACTGGGTCTCACTCTGTTGCTTATCTGGTCTTGAACTCCTGGCCTCAAGCAGTCTTGCCCCAGCCTTCCAGAGTGCTGGGATTATAGGCATGAGCTACCGCTCCCGGCCCCAGACATTTTAGTGTGTAAATTTCCGGGCATTTTTTCCAGGCATCATACATGTTAGCTGACTGATGATGGTCAATTTATTTTGTCCATGGTGTCAAGTTTCTCTTCAGGAGGAAAAGCACAGAACTGGCCAACAATTGCTTGACTGTTCTTTACCATACTGTTTAGCAGGAAACCAGTTTCAGTGTCCAGCTCTCTAACCTCGGAACTGTGAGAACTCTGAGGACAAAGCAGCGGATACAACCTCAAAAGAAGTCTGTCTACATTGAATTGGGTAAGGGTCTCAGGTTTTTTAAGTATTTAATAATAATTGCTGGATTGCTTATCTTATAGTTTTGCCAAAAATCTTGGTCATAATTTATATTTGTGGTAGGCAGCTTTGGGAAGTGAATTTTATGAGCCCTATGGTGAGTTATAAATAATGTAAAAATGCAGTTCCCACCTTGAAGAATCTTTACTTTAAAAAGGGAGAAAAAGAGGCCGGGCACGGTGGCTCACACCTGTAATCCCAGCACTTTGGGAGGCCAAAGTGGGAGGATCACCTGAGGTCGGGAGTTCGAGACCAGCCTGGCCAACATGGAGAAACTCTGTCTCTACCAAAAAATACAAAATCAGCCAGGTGTGGTGGCACATACCTGTAATCCCAGCTACTTGGGAGGCTGAGGCAGGAGAATCACTTGAACCCGGGAGGCGGAGGTTGCAGTGAGCCGAGATTGCACCATTGCACTCCAGCCTGGGCAAAAAGAGCGAAACTCCATCTAAAAAAAAAGAGCAAAAGAAAGAATATCTGGTTTTAAATATGTGTAAATATGTTTTGGAAAGATGGAGAGTAGCAATAAGAAAAAACATGATGGATTGCTACAGTATTTAATTCCAAGATAAATTGTACTAGATGAGGAAGCCTTTTAAGAAGAGCTGAATTGCCAGGCGCAGTGGCTCATGCCTGTAATCCCAGCACTTTGGGAGGCAGAGGTGGGCGGATCACCTGAGGTCGGGAGTTCAAGACCAGCCTGACCAGCATGGAGAAACCCCATCTCAACTAAAAAAAAAAAAAAAATTAGCTGGGGTGGTGGCTCATGCCTGTAATCCCAGCTACTCAGGAGGCTGAGGCAGGAGAATCGCTTGAACCCAGGAGGTGGAGGTTGTGGTGAGCCGAGATCGCACCATTACACTCCAGCCTAGGCAACAAGAGTGAAACTCTGTCTCAAAAAAAAAAAAGAGCTGAATCTTGGCTGGGCAGGATGGCTCATGCCTGTAATCCTAACACTTTGGAAGGCCGAGGCAGAAGGATTGGTTGAGTCCATGAGTTTAAGACCAGCCTGGCCAACATAGGGAAACCCTGTCTCTATTTTTAAAATAATAATAAATTTTTGGCCAGGTACGGTGGCTCATGCCTGTAATCCCAACACTTTGGGAGGCTGAGGCAGGTAGATCACCTGAGATCAAAGTTCGAGACCAGCCTGAATAACCTGAAGAAACCCCTCTTTACTAAAAATACAAAAAAAAAAAAATTAGCTGGGTGTGGTGGCACATGCTTGTAATCCCAGTACTTGGGAGGCTGAGGCAGGAGAATAGCTTGAACCAGGGAGGCGGAGGTTACAATGAGCCAACACTACACCACTGCACTCCAGCCTGGGCAATAGAGAGAGACTCCATCTCAAAAAAATAATAATTTTTAAAAATAATAAATTTTTTTAAGCTTATAAAAAGAAGAGTTGAGGCCAGCATAGTAGTGCACATCTGTAATCTCAGCAGTGGCAGAGGATTGCTTGAAGCCAGGAGTTTGAGACCAGCCTGGGTAACATAGCAAGACCTCATCTGTACAAAAAATTTTTTTTAAAAATTAGCTTGGTGTGGTGGTGTGCATCTGTAGTCCCAGCTACTCAGGAGGCAGAGGTGAGTGGATAGATTGAACCCAGGGGTTTGAGGCTGTAGTGAGCTATGATCATGCCACTGCACTCCAACCTGGGTGACAGAGCAAGACCTCATCTCCAAAAAAAAAAAAAAGAGTTGCTGAGCTCAGAATTCAAACTGGGCTCTCAAATTGGATTCTTTTTAGAATATATTTATAATTAAAAAGGGTAGCCATCTTTTGAGTTCCCAGGCACCACCACCTATTTATCATAACACTTACTGTTTTCCCCCCTTACGATCATAAATTCCTAGACAACAGGCATTGTAAAAATAGTTACAGTAGTTGATATTTAGGAGCACTTAACTATATTCCAGGCACTATTGTGCTTTTCTTGTATAACTCATTAGATGCTTGACAGACCTCTGAGATTGTTCCTATTATACTTATTTTACAGATGAGAAAATTAAGGCACAGAGAGGTTATGAAATTTTTCCAACGTATTAAACCTAGTAAGTGGCTGAGCCATGGTTCAAACCTAGGAAGTTAGATGTCAGAGCCTGTGCTTTTTTTTTGTTTTTGTTTTTGTTTTCAGTAGAAACGGAGTCTCACTTTGTTGGCCAGGCTGGTCTCAAACTTCTAACCTCAAATAATCCACCCATCTCGGCCTCCTCAAGTGCTGGGATTACAGGTGAGAGCCACTGTGCCTGGCCAAGCCCGTGCTTTTAACCACTTCTCTGTATTACATACTAGCTTAACTAGCATTGTACCTGCCACAGTAGATGCTCAGTAAATATTTCTAGTTGAATATCTGTTTTTCAACAAGTACATTTTTTGTTTAACCCTTTTAATTAAGAAAACTTTTACTGATTTATTTTTTGGGGGGAAATTTTTTAGGATCTGATTCTTCTGAAGATACGGTTAATAAGGCAACTTATTGCAGGTGAGTCAAAGAGAACCTTTGTCTATGAAGCTGGTATTTTCCTATTTAGTTAATATTAAGGATTGATGTTTGTCTCTTTTTAAAAATATTTTAACTTATTTTAGGTTCAGGGATGTACGTGCAGTTTGTTATATAGGTAAACACACGACTTGGGATTTGGTGTACAGATTTTTTTCATCATCTGGTTACTAAGCATACCCCACAGTTTTTTGTTTCCTTTCTTTCTGAATTTCTCCCTCTTCCCACCTTCCTCCCTCAAGTAGGCTGGTGTTTCTGCAGACTAGAATCATGGTATTGGAAGAAACCTTAGAGATCATCTAGTTTAGTTCTCTCATTTTATAGTGGAGGAAATACCCTTTTTGTTTGTTCGATTTAGTTATTAGCACTGTCCAAAGGAATTTAGGATAACAGTAGAACTCTGCACATGCTTGCTTCTAGCAGATTGTTCTGTAAGTTCCTCATATACAGTAATATTGACACAGCAGTAATTGTGACTGATGAAAATGTTCGAGGACTTCATTTTCAACTCTTTCTTTCCTCTGTTCCTTATTTCCACATATCTCTCAAGCTTTGTCTGTATGTTATATAATAATCTACAAGCAGCCCCAACTATGTTACCTACCTTCCTTAGGTATTATTGCTTGACCCAAGTTTTGTTTTTTTTTTTTTTTGGAGAACGGGGTCTTGCCCTGTTGCCAGGATGGAGTGTAGTGGCGCCATCTCAGCTCACTGCAATCTCCAACTCCCTGGTTCAAGTGATTCTCCTGCCTCAGCCTCCCAAGTAGCTGGATTGCAGGCACACGCCACCACACCCAGCTAATTTTTGTATTTTTAGTAGAGACAGGGTTTTGCCATGTTGGCCAGCCTGGTTTCAAACTCCTGAGCTCAAGTGATCCACCCACCTCGGCCTCCCAAAGTGCTGGGATTACAGGCATGAGCTACCATGCCCGGTCGACCCTAAGATCTAGTCTGAACTATGATGGCGATATTGTCAGTTTTTGTTTGTAAATTACTTCCCTCGTTTCACAATTGGAAGGAAGTGATTTTTAGACTGAAAAGCAGCACAGAAGGTAGTGTAGCAAAGTGGTGGTTTGTATTCTGTTGGGTTATCTGCAATCCTAGGGTTTTCTTTGTTTAGATATCCTTGCTCCTGCCTTCTCATTAAGATATACTTTTAAATGTTTTTAAAAACTATCTTTTGGCTGTCATTTAAATGTTGGCTTTCATTTGCATGTCCATAAAGCAATGTTCCTGCTCTGATTTTTGTGGCTGTGTGTCCTCAGTCTTTGACCATTCCATTTCTTTTTTTTTCTTTTCTTTTTTTTTTTTCTTTGAGACGCGGAGGCTCACTCTGTTGCCCCCAGGCTGGAGTGCAGTAGTGTGATCTCGGCTCACTGCAACCTCCGCCTCCCAGGTTCAAGCAATTCTTCTGTCTCAACCTCATGAGTAGCTGGGACTACAGGTATACACCACCACGCCCGGTTATTTGACCATTCCATTTCTTTCTTTTTTTTTTTTTTTTTTTTTTTTTTTGAGACAGAGTCTTGCTCTGTTGCCCAGGCTGGAGTACAGAGGTGTGATCTCACCTCTCTGCAACCTCTGCCTCCCGGGGGTTCAAGCCATACTCCTGCCTCAGCCTCTCTAGTAGCTGGGACTACAGGCGTGCGCCACCACACCCGGCTAATTTTTGTATTTTTAGTAGAGACGGGGTTTCACCATGTTGGCCAGGCTGGTCTTGAACTCATGACCTCAAGTGGTCCACGCGCCTCAGCCTCCCAAAGTGCTGGAATTACAGGCGTGAGCCACCATGCCCAGCAACCATTTCATTTCAACTAGAAGTTTCTAAAGGAGAGAGCAGCTTTCACTAACTAAGTAAGATTGGTCAGCTTTCTGTAACTGAAAGAGCTAAAATATTTGATCTTGGTCATTTGACAGTTCTGCATACATATAACTAGTGTTTCTCATTAGGACTCTGTCTTTTCTTTATAGTGTGGGAGATCAAGAATTGTTACAAATCACCCCTCAAGGAACCAGGGATGAAATCAGTTTGGATTCTGCAAAAAAGGGTAATGGCAAAGTTTGCCAACTTAACAGGCACTGAAGAGAGAGTGGGTAGATACAGTACTGTAATTAGATTATTCTGAAGACCATTTGAGACCTTTACAATCCACAAAATCTCTTGGCAGAGTTAGAGTATCATTCTTTGTCAAATGTCATGGTGTGGTCTGATAGATTTAAATGGTACTAGACTAATGTAGCTATAATAAGACCTTCTGTAACTGATTGTTGCCCTTTCGTTTTTTGTTTTTTGTTTTTGAGATGGGGTCTCACTCTGTTGCCCAGGCTGGAGTGCAGTGATGCAATCTTGGCTCACTGCAACCTCCACCTCCAAGGCTCAAGCTATCCTCCCACTTCAGCCTCCTGAGTAGCCACACCCGGTTAATTTTTTGTGGTTTTATAGAGATGGGGTTTCACCATGTTACCGAGGCTGGTCTCAAACTCCTGGACTCAAGCAGTCTGCCTACTTCAGCCTCCCAAAGTGTTGCAGTTACAGGCTTGAGCCACTGTACCTGGCCTGCCCTTTACTTTTAATTGGTGTATTTGTGTTTCATCTTTTGCCTGCTGGTTTTTTAATATAGGGAGTGGTAAGTCTGTAGATAGAACAGAGTATTAAGTAGACTTAATGGCCAGTAATCTTTAGAGTATATCAGAACCGGTTTTCTGATGGCCATTCTGCTTTTAATTCACTCTTAGACGTTAGAGAAATAGGAGGTATGGTTTCTGCATAGGGAAAATTCTGAAATTAAAAATTTAATGGATCCTAAGTGGAAATAATCTAGGTAAATAGGAATTAAATGAAAGAGTATGAGCTACATCTTCAGTATACTTGGTAGTTTATGAGGTTAGTTTCTCTAAATATAGCCAGTTGGTTGATTTCCACCTCCAAGGTATATGAAGTATGTATTTTTTTAATGACAATTCAGTTTTTGAGTACCTTGTTATTTTTGTATATTTTCAGCTGCTTGTGAATTTTCTGAGACGGATGTAACAAATACTGAACATCAACAACCCAGTAATAACGATTTGAACACCACTGAGAAGCGTGCAACTGAGAGGCATCCAGAAAAGTATCAGGGTAGTTCTGTTTCAAACTTGAATGTGGAGCCATGTGGCACAAATACTCATGCCAGCTCATTACAGCATGAGAACAGCAGTTTATTACTCACTAAAGACAGAATGAATGTAGAAAAGGCTGAATTCTGTAATAAAAGCAAACAGCCTGGCTTAGCAAGGAGCCAACATAACAGATGGGCTGGAAGTAAGGAAACATGTAATGATAGGCAGACTCCCAGCACAGAGAAAAAGGTAGATCTGAATGCTGATCCCCTGTGTGAGAGAAAAGAATGGAATAAGCAGAAACTGCCATGCTCAGAGAATCCTACAGATACTGAAGATGTTCCTTGGATAACACTAAATAGCAGCATTCAGAAAGTTAATGAGTGGTTTTCCAGAAGTGATGAACTGTTAAATTCTGATGACTCACATGATGGGGGGTCTGAATCAAATGCCAAAGTAGCTGATGTATTGGACGTTCTAAATGAGGTAGATGAATATTCTGGTTCTTCAGAGAAAATAGACTTACTGGCCAGTGATCCTCATGAGTCTTTAATATGTAAAAGTGAAAGAGTTCACTCCAAATCAGTAGAGAGTAATATTGAAGACAAAATATTTGGGAAAACCTATCGGAGGAAGGCAAGCCTCCCCAACTTAAGCCATGTAACTGAAAATCTAATTATAGGAGCATTTGTTACTGAGCCACAGATAATACAAGAGCGTCCCCTCACAAATAAATTAAAGCATAAAAGGAGAGCTACATCAGGCCTTCATCCTGAGGATTTTATCAAGAAAGCAGATTTGGCAGTTCAAAAGACTCCTGAAATGATAAATCAGGGAACTAACCAAATGGAGCAGAATGTTCAAGTGATGAATATTACTAATAGTGGTCATGAGAATAAAACAATACGTGATTCTATTCAGAATGAGAAAAATCCTAACCCAATAGAATCACTCGAAAAAGAATCTGCTTTCAAAGCGAAAGCTGAACCTATAAGCAGCAGTATAAGCAATATGGAACTCGAATTAAACAGCCACAATTCAAAAGCACCTAAAAAGAATAGGCTGAGGAGGAAGTCTTCTACCAGGCATATTCATGCGCTTGAACTAGTAGTCAGTAGAAATCTAAGTCCACCTAATTATACTGAATTACAAATTGATAGTTGTTCTAGCAGTGAAGAGAAAAAGAAAAAAAAGTACAACCAAATGCCAGTCAGGCACAGCAGAAACCTACAACTCATGGAAGATAAAGAACCTGCAACTGGAGCTAAGAAGAGTAACAAGCCAAATGAACAGACAAGTAAAAGACATGACAGCGATACTTTCCCAGAGCTGAAGTTAACAAATGCACCTGGTTCTTTTACTAACTGTTCAAATACCAGTGAACTTAAAGAATTTGTCAATCCTAGCCTTCCAAGAGAAGAAAAAGAAGAGAAACTAGAAACAGTTAAAGTGTCTAATAATGCCAAAGACCCCAAAGATCTCATGTTAAGTGGAGAAAGGGTTTTGCAAACTGAAAGATCTGTAGAGAGTAGCAGTATTTCATTGGTACCTGGTACTGATTATGGCACTCAGGAAAGTATCTCGTTACTGGAAGTTAGCACTCTAGGGAAGGCAAAAACAGAACCAAATAAATGTGTGAGTCAGTGTGCAGCATTTGAAAACCCCAAGGAACTAATTCATGGTTGTTCCAAAGATACTAGAAATGACAGAGAAGGCTTTAAGTATCCATTGGGACATGAAGTTAACCACAGTCAGGAAACAAGCATAGAAATGGAAGAAAGTGAACTTGATACTCAGTATTTGCAGAATACATTCAAGGTTTCAAAGCGCCAGTCATTTGCTCTGTTTTCAAATCCAGGAAATCCAGAAGAGGAATGTGCAACATTCTCTGCCCAGTCTAGGTCCTTAAAGAAACGAAGTCCAAAAGTCACTTTTGAATGTGAACAAAAGGAAGAAAATCAAGGAAAGAATAAGTCTAATATCAAGCCTGTACAGACAGTTAATATCTCTGCAGGCTTTCCTGTGGTTTGTCAGAAAGATAAGCCAGTTGATTATGCCAAATGTAGTATCAAAGGAGGCTCTAGGTTTTGTCTATCATCTCAGTTCAGAGGCAACAAAACTGGACTCATTACTCCAAATAAACATGGACTTTTACAAAACCCATATCATATACCACCACTTTTTCCCATCAAGTCAATTGTTAAAACTAAATGTAAGAAAAACCTGCTAGAGGAAAACTCTGAGGAACATTCAATGTCACCTGAAAGAGAAATGGGAAATGAGAACATTCCAAGTACAGTGAGCACAATTAGCCGTAATAACATTAGAGAAAGTGCTTTTAAAGAAGCCAGCTCAAGCAATATTAATGAAGTAGGTTCCAGTACTAATGAAGTGGGCTCCAGTATTAATGAAGTAGGTTCCAGTGATGAAAACATTCAAGCAGAACTAGGTAGAAACAGAGGGCCAAAATTGAATGCTATGCTTAGATTAGAGGTTTTGCAACCTGAGGTCTATAAACAAAGTCTTCCTAGAAGTAATTGTAAGCATCCTGAAATAAAAAGGCAAGAATATGAAGAAGTAGTTCAGACTGTTAATACAGACTTCTCTCCATGTGTGATTTCAGATAACCTAGAACAGCCTATGGGAAGTAGTCATGCATCTCAGGTTTGTTCTGAGACACCTGATGACCTGCTAGATGATGGTGAAATAAAGGAAGATACTAGTTTTGCTGAAAATGACATTAAGGAAAGTTCTGCTGTTTTTAGCAAAAGCGTCCAGAGAGGAGAGCTTAGCAGGAGTCCTAGCCCTTTCACCCATACACATTTGGCTCAGGGTTACCGAAGAGGGGCCAAGAAATTAGAGTCCTCAGAAGAGAACTTATCTAGTGAGGATGAAGAGCTTCCCTGCTTCCAACACTTGTTATTTGGTAAAGTAAGCAATATACCTTCTCAGTCTACCAGGCATAGCACCGTTGCTACCGAGTGTCTGTCTAAGAACACAGAGGAGAATTTATTATCACTGAAGAATAGCTTAAATGACTGCAGTAACCAGGTAATATTGGCAAAGGCATCCCAGGAACATCACCTTAGTGAGGAAACAAAATGTTCTGGTAGCTTGTTTTCTTCACAGTGCAGTGAACTGGAAGACTTGACTGCAAATACAAACACCCAGGATCCTTTCTTGATTGGTTCTTCCAAACAAATGAGGCATCATTCTGAAAGCCAGGGAGTTGGTCTGAGTGACAAGGAATTGGTTTCAGGTGATGAAGAAAGAGGACCAGGCTTGGAAGAAAATAATCAAGAAGAGCAAAGCGTGGATTCAAACTTAGGTATTGGAACCAGGTTTTTGTGTTTGCCCCAGTCTATTTATAGAAATGAGCTAAATGTTTATACTTTTGGGGAGCACATTTTACAAATTTCCAAGTATAGTTAAAGGAACTGCTTCTTAAACTTGAAACATGTTCCTCCTAAGGTGCTTTTCATAGAAAAAAGTCTTTCACATAGCTAGGACGTCATCTTTGACTGAATGAGCTTTAACATCCTAATTACTTGTGGACTTACTTCTGGTTTCATTTTATAAAAGGAAATCCCAGTGTCCCAAAGCAAGGAATTTAATCATTTTGTGTGACATGAAAGTAAATCCAGTCCTGCCAATAAGAAAAAGACACAGCAAGTTGCAGTGTTTATAGTCTGCTTGTACATCTGAACCTGTTTTTGTTGTTATTTTAGGTGAAGCAGCATCTGGGTATGCAAGTGAAACAAGCGTCTCTGAAGACTGCTCAGGGCTATCCTCTCAGAGTGACATTTTAACCACTCAGGTAAAAAGTGTGTGTGTGTGTGTGTGTGCGCCCGCGTGTGTGTGGTGTCCTTTGCATTCAGTAGTATGTATCCCACATTCTTGGGTTTGCTGACATCATCTCTTTGAATTAATGGCACAATAGTTTGTGATTCATTGTCTTCTTAAATTAGACTGTAAGCACCTTGATGGAACTCATACTATCTTTTATTTCACACACACACACGCACACACACATACACACACTGCCTAGCTCATTGTAGCATACTAAATACTGATTTTAATGAATAAGCTAAACCTTCGAAACCCATTTGCTAATCCCAGCACTTTGGGAGGCCAAGGTGGGTGGATCACCTCAGGTCAGAAGTTTGAGACCAGCCTGGCCAACATGGTGAAACCCCACATCTACTAAAAATACAAAAATTAGCTGGGCGTGGTGGCCAATGCCTTGTAATCCCAGCTACTCTGGAGGCTGAGACAGGAGAATCGCCTGAACCTGGGAGGCGGAGGTTGCACTGAGCCAGGATTGTACCACTGCACTCCAGCCTGGGTGACAAAGTGAGACTCCATCTCAAAAACAAACAAAAACACATCATTTCCCCTATAGCAAAAACATGACAGCACTTACTGTATCAAAAGAGGTGAGAAAAAGGAGCCACAGCAGGATGATTCAAGGGGCTCTGCATAGCTCCATTTTAAGAATATGCCTACTGCAGGTCAGAGAAGGTAAGCAAACTGCCTAAGGCCACACAGCCAGGTACAGAACTCTGACCAATATTATTGCCAGCAATTGCAATTTTGGTGTTTATTCTTGGTACCAAGTTGGAGACTATAGGGTTCTCTTCCTAATAGAGACCATCTAGCCTTTCACTGTTTTGTGGATACTTCTTTCTCTTCTTTTTTTTTTTTCCTTTTAAAATCTAGTTATTTTTTTCTTTTTGGTTTCTCTGACACAGGGTCTCTTACTCTGTCACCCAGGCTGGAATGGAGTAGTGCAATCATAGTTCACTGTAGCTTTGACTTCCTGGGCTCAAGTGATCCTCCTACCTCAGCTTCCCGAGTAGCTGGGACCACATGCGCCCACCAACACTTCCAGCTAATTTTTAAGTTTTTACTAGAGACAACATCTCACTATGTTGCCCAGGCTGGTCTCAAACTCCTGGGTCAAGTGACCCCACCTCAGCCTCCCAAAATGCTGGGATTACAGGCGTGTGCAACCACGCCTGGCCTATTTTTTTTAATTGCTCATTAATCATCTTTTTTCTTTAAAAAAGAAAGATGGGAGGCTAAAGCAGGAGAATCACTTGAACCCAGGAAGCGGAGGTTGCAGTCAGCTGAGATCATGCTGCTGCTCTCCAGCCTGGGCAACAAGAGTGAAACCCCATCTCAAAAAAAAAAAAAAAAAAAGAGAGTACACAATCTTACTTTCTGGACCTAATGGTCAAGGCCAATAATTTGGTCACCTATGAAGTAAATAAAAGCGTTACCATATATATGACCATTTGGTAATGTGAAATGCTTATGTACTAAAGGCAGAATAGTCTAGAAAAAACATTCTGTATCACAACATCTAAAAATTAACATCATCTTCATCATAGAACCAGGCACTGTCTCCTAATTTTTTTTTTTTTTTGAGATGGAGTTTTGCTCTGTCACCCAGGCTGGAGTGCAGTGGCACAATCTTGGCTCACTGCAACCTTCGCCTCCCAGGTTCAGGTTCAAGTGATTTTCGTGCTTCAGCCTTCTAAGTAAATGGGATTGCAGGTGACTGCCACCATGCCCAGCTCATTTTTTTGTATTTTTTTAGTAGAGAGAGGGTTTCACCATGGCCAGGCTCGTCTTGAACTCCTGAACTCAAATAATCCACCCGTCTCAGCCTCCCAAAGTGCTGAGATTACAGGCGTGAGCCACCAGGCCTGGCCTAATTTTTATTTGTAGAAGTGGCACCAAAATTTTCCAAGTTCTCATGCAAAAATTCAGGCTCATCTAAGTTTATTTTTTTCATTTATTTATCTCCCACTAAATTGACAAATTCTAATAATTAGGTTGGTTCTTTGTATTCCTAGCACAGGGTTCTATGCAGAATACACACACAGCAATTGCTGGCAATAATATTGGTGAGAGTTCTGTACTGGGCTATATGATCTTAGACAGTTTGCTTATGTTCTCTGACCTGCCGTAGGCACGTTCTTAAAATGAAGCTGTTCAGACCCCCTCGAATCATCCTGCTGTGGCTTCTTTTTCCCACCTAAGTCTTAAATACCCTTTTAGCTGCTAGTAAGTGAATGATGTTTTTTTGTGAACATTCTGAAGTCAGATTAGATGAAGTTGAGAAAAGCCTGATATTCTTATAAAGTTATATATGTGCATCATAGAAAACTTAGGAAATACAGATAAACAAAAATCATCCATGGATGAACCTTGAAGACATTGTGTTAACTGAAATCAACTGGACACCAAAGGACACATGTTATATGCTTCCACTTATATGAGATACCTAGAATAGTTACATTTGGTTACTCTGGGTACATTGCCTATAGATAAGCCTTGCTCCACAAGGAGCAGTAAAAAAAAAAAAAGAGATAAATTCATAGGACAGAAGGTAGAATAGTGGTTACTAGGGACTTGGGGAGGGGGAAATGGGGAGTTACTGTTTGATGAGTACAGATTTCAGTTTGGGATGATGAAAAAGTTCTGGAGATAGATAGTGGCAATGGTAACACAACAGTGTGAAAATGCTTAATGCCACTGAGCTGTACACTTAAAATGATTAAAATGGTAAGTTAATTGCAATTTGTGTTATCCAGAAATGGTTACCAATTTATTGGTGTATATTCTTTTAGTATTCCTGTATGTGCACAGAGGGGCTTGTATATACTTTATCTTTAAAATATATCCAGGAAGCCAGGCACAGTGGCTTACACCTGTAATCCCAGCACTTTGGGAGGCCGAGGCAGGAAGATTGCCTGAGCCCCGGAGGTCAAGGCTGCAGTGAGTTGTGATCACGCTACTGCACTCCGTTCTGGGCAACCCCTGTCTGAAAAAAAAAAAAATTAGTGAGTCTTAGTGGTGCACACCTGTAGTCTCAGCTACTTGAGAGGCTGGGGTAGGATTGCTTGATCCCAGCAAGTTGAGGCCGTGGTGAGCCATGATGGTGCCACGGCACTCCAGCGTGGGTGATATGGTGAGACCCTGTCTCAAAAACAAGAAATCCAGATAATTCTGTACATTGTAATCTAGCTTTTACTGGATCATTAAAATTCTTTTTTCTTTTTTTTTTTTTTTTTTCTGAGATGGAGTTTCACTCTTGTTGCCCAGGCTGGAGTGCAATGGTGCGACCTCGGCTCACCGCATCCTCTGCCTCCTGACTCCTGTGTTCAAGCGATTCTCCTGCCTCAGCCCCCTGAGTAGCTGGGATTACAGGCATGTGCCACCACGCCCAGCTAATTTTGTATTTTTAGTAGAGACAGGGTTTCTCCATGTTGGTCAGGCTGGTCTCAAACTCCTGACCTCAAGTGATCCACCCGCCTCGGCCTCCCAAAGTGCTGGGATTACAGGCGTGAGCCACCGCACTCAGCCTGGGTTATTAAAATTCTTAAGCGACTTCATTTTTAATTACTATATGGGATTCTATCTTTCCAGTGTACCATGATTTATTTGACCTATTGCTGAATGTTGGAGGTTTCAGGGTAAGAGGCACAGTTTGCTATTACGTACATCACTATAGTGGCATCCTGGTAGCTAAATATTTGCCTACATCCCTGATTATTTCCTTAGTCTACATTACTGGGACTAGGATTATGGTGTTTGATACATGTTACTAAATTGTTTTTTAGAAAGATTAAACCAGTTTGTGCTCTTCCAGCCCCTGTGGTATATGATAGTTCCTATTTTCCTGTACCTTGCCAACACTGAGTGATATCCAGTTTTAAAATCTAAATCTTGCATTGCTATGAGAACTACAATTAGAGAGGGCTTATCTTCTACTGCCCATTCTCTGTACAGAGCAAATCCCTCTAGACCTGAAGCCCCTTGGAGTAGTCAAGAAACCTTTGAGATGACTCCCCACTTTGTATCTGAGCTGTCACCAGTATTCTCCATTTCTTCAGGATTGCCATGGCAACTAAATTGATGAAAAGATTTAGGAGGCCTTTTCTCTGTTTGCAATTCCTATGATCCTTTTTGGATGTGGGTTTGGGACTCTGTCAATATACCCATCATCTAATTCTGTCCATTGTGTTTTAAAGTTTAAGGTTGCAATTTCTGATTACATCTGCCTTAGCCATACTATATTATATTTGACATTCAATATACAATGTCCTTGTTTTTCTGTATTTCTAATCTTATTCCCAGAGATGTGTCTATTTGTTCAGGATTCATTTTGCAACGTGTTTTTACTAAGCATCTACCCAAAACAGTTGAAGTCAGATTTCAGGCTATCTTATGTCTAAAGTAGCACAGGCAGGAAAAACTATTGAAGTGGGATTTTTTTTCCCTTTTTGTACTGAACCGAGAAAAAGTATATAGATGATAGAGAATTCCTAATTTGGTATCATTGATATCTGGGTTTTTGTTTGTTTTTACAGAAGACTGATTAACTATACTTATTTATTAATTTATCTTCTCATTAATAAACACTTGCTGAGTGCTTACTGTCTGCTAGGCATTAGGGAGACAAAAGTGATTAAGGGAAGATTCCTTCTATCAAGGTCATGTGTTCCATTTGGGTATACTAATGCATTAGCAATGTAAATCAAGTAGTGAGAGATCATCTGTTCCCGATAGGAGATGGATTATTGGTGGGGATTTCTGTGTGTGTGTGTGTGTGTGTGTGTGTGTGTGTGTGTGTGATAAAGTAAATATAGGAAATGTTAATTATAGATTCTAAGTAGTAGATATATAAACATTCATTGCAAAGTTGCTTCAAGTTTTCTGTATATTTGAAAATATTCACAACATGTCAACAAAACTAGCATGATAAAGCCACTATTTGTGCTAAGACTTCAGCTTGTATTTGGATTAGGCTTATTATGTAGTAGTAGGAACATTAGAAATAGTTTTAACTCATTAAATACACATGTTTTATGGGAAGGTTTTATATATATATTTATATGTAATGAATGTGAACAAACAAGGGTCAGATATACACTCTGCTTCCCTCCAGACCAGTTCCGGCTGCTGTGCTGCACATTTCAGGAGTCTTATTAGAATTAGCCACATTCTGCCCACTTGCCCTTACTTCTCATATTTCACAACTCCTCCTGGTGGGGACTTAAGGAGACATTCAAACTAGGCCTTGAAAGATAAGAATTTTTCCAAGTGGAAAAAGAGGAGTGGTAGAACGTAAGGTAAAGGTACAGAGTCATGGAATTCCCAGGAAACATAAAGTTGTCATGTGTTATAGGAAAACAACTTGTGTGAGAGGTGTTGGGAGAAATGAGAGATAATACCAGGGTGTAAAGGGCCTTTTGAATGCTATGTTTAGGAATTTGGACTTTATCCTAATGGCAGTAATGACTAACAATTATATAGTGTTCAAAAAGTATAACTCAGCAGTGGTATACCACTAAGGTTTTTTTTTTTTTTTTTTTTTTGAGACAGTCTTGCTCTATTGCCCAGGCTGGAGTGCCGTGGCACGATCTCGGCTCACTGCAACCTCTGCCACCCGGGTTCAAGTGATTCTCCTGCCTCAGCCAGGGTTTCACTGTGATGGCCAAGATGGAGCACTAAGGGTCTTTATGGAAGAAAAAGACATGATAAACAGGGCTTTTAGGGAACTTCTACAGTAATGTAGCTGTATTAAAAGTAGAGATCAGAGCAGCATAGTAGAAGACGAAGACTAGAGCTAATTGAAGGAGCACTTCAGAATTAGAATCAAGAAGTCTTAGAAACCTGTTGGTTTTATTCTCCTTAATGTATTTGGCCACTTGCCTGCTGGGGAATTTGTCTAAGTTATAAAAAATAATTCCTTTGGGAAACCCAAAGGAAAGTTATCTATTAATAATTACCCCACTACTTGTTCTGATTTATGTAATGGCCATGTAGAGGTTAGATGTGATGGTTGTGACAGTAGTGACTAATACAGCCTGTGAAGCACTTTGGTCAGATATCTATGTGCTTTCATTCCAGGTTAACTGAGGCAAGACTTTGGCTAGGGTTTGATCAGTGATGTAACTACTCATAAGTACCACGTGGTGGCAATGGCGTTGCTGCAGACCTTGGCAGCAAAGCAGTGTTAGAGTAGCAGTGGAAACCTTTGTGAAGCTAGGAATACATTTTCTGATCATAAAAACCTCCTGAAAATTGTGAACTCAGTGTAGCAGGAGAAAGAAGATGGCTTGTTTTTAGTAAAGGGCAAAGTCATTTTTAAGGATCAGAAGAAGAAATGGAGAGTGAAACAATGTGTTCCTGCCCCACTCCCCCACTGGACTTTTTGGCAACCATTGATGTTCCTTCTAAAAGTGATTTTTAAACATGTATATTTTGAAGCCAGGCACAGTGGCTCACACCTGTAATCCCCACACTTTAGGAGGCCGAGGTAGACAGATCACCTGAGGTCAGTAGTTCAAGACCAGCCTGGACAACATGGCGAAACCCTGTATCTACTAAAAATACAAAAATTAGGCCAGGCGCGGTGGCTCACACCTGTAATCCCAGCACTTTGGGAGGCTGAGGCAGGAGGATCATGTGGTCAGGAGATCCAGACCATCCTGGCTAACACAGTGAAACACCGTTTCTACTAAAAATACAAAAAATTAGCTGGGCATGGTGGCGGGCGCCTGTAATCCCAGCTACTCAGGAGGCTGAAGCAGAAGAACGGCTTGAACCTGGGAGGTGGAGCTTGCAGTGAACCGAGATTGTGCCACTGCACTCCAGCCTGGGCAACAAAGTAAAACACCGTCTCAAAAAAAAAAAAAATATTAGTCGGGCATGGTAACAGGTGCCTGTAATCCCAGCTACTTGGGAGGCTGAGGCAGGGAGAATTGCTTGAACCAGGTAGGCAGAGGTTGCAGTGAGCCAAGATCGCACCACTGCACTCCAGCCTGGGGCAACAGAGCAAGACGGTCTCAAAAAAATAAATAAAATAAAATAAAATAAATTCCTAAAAAGGATATTTTGGAAAACCCTTTACATACCTAAATTCTTTATTTATCAAATACTTGGGCTTAGCACATTCTTCTTTGAAATGGACCAATAAACAACAGGAGCCCATAAGCAAAAAGAACCCATTATTTTAAAAACAGTAACTATCCTTACAGGCTTTCTCAGGGCTCTTTCTGTTGGATCCTTCCTTCTCACAGGTCCTTGCTAATGATCTCTAGGTGGACACATTCTAGATGAGATGTCCCTGCCTAGAATGGCAGCACCATGAGGGCTATATCCTCAGTACTAGGACAGCGCCTGGTGCTTAATAGATAGTAAATAGTTGTCTAATTAACTGAGCAAACAGATAGATTCATGAATTAGCTTTTTGTTTTTTCTGTTAGAAACTAAAGGTTCAGGTCAGGCACAATGGCTCATGTCTGTAATCCCAGCACTTTGGGAGGCCGAGGCGGGCTGATCACTTGAGGTCAGGAGTTCAAGACCAGCCTGGCCAACATGGTAAAACCCTGTCTCTACTAAAATTACCAAAATTAGCTGGGTATCCTGGCAAGCACCTGTAATGCCAGCTACTTGAGAGGCTGAGGTGGGAGAATCGCTTGAACCTGGGAGGAAGAGTGCGTTGCAGTGAGCCAAGATGGTGCCAGCCTGGGTGACAGAGGGAGACTTAAAAAAAAAAAAGAAAGAAAAAAGAAACTAAAGGTTCAAAAAACCCCAGAAAAGGAAGAGTCCTCACAAGCCAGTAATCTAGGCAGGATTACTGATAGTATTTTTATATTTGTTGTATTTTTATAAAATGCCATAGATAGAGGGCTTTTTTCAACATTACATCAGTCTAAAAGTCACACATTTTTATATGAACTAACCTAAGTGTCTGATGAATCTCACAACACCAAGTCTTTGAAATGTGCCCGTATAAATAAAATGTTAACAGATTCATGCTTATTTTAAATATCGATAGTGTTTAAATACCTTAATTATTTTTTCACTCCCTAGCTTTAAAAGAAAATAACCAACTTGAAAAGGGCATCACAATAAATCAAGTCTATTTGGGGGAGTTTGAGGATTTTTTCCCTCACTAACATCATTTGGAAATAATTTCATGGGCATTAATTGCATGAATGTGGTTAGATTAAAAGGTGTTCAGCCAGAACTTATAGTTCCATACTAGGTGATTTCAATTCCTGTGCTAAAATTAATTTGTATGACATATTTTCATTTAATGGAAAGCTTCTCAAAGTATTTCATTTTCTTGGTGCCATTTATCGTTTTTGCAGCAGAGGGATACCATGCAAGATAACCTGATAAAGCTCCAGCAGGAAATGGCTGAACTAGAAGCTGTGTTAGAACAGCATGGGAGCCAGCCTTCTCACAGCTACCCTCCCATCGTAAGTGACTCTTCTGCCCTTGAGGACCTGCAAAATCCAGAACAAAGCACATCAGAAAAAGGTGTGTATTGTTGGCCAAACACTGATATCTTAAGCAAAATTCTTTCCTTCCCCTTTATCTCCTTCTGAAAAGTAAGGACCTAGCTCCAACATTTTATGATCCTTGCTCAGCACATGGGTAATTATGGAACCTTGGTTCTTGTCCCTGCTCACAACTAATATACCAGTCAGAGGGACCCAAGGCAGTCATTCATGTTGTCATTTGAGTACCTACAACAAGTAGGTGCTGTGGGGAGCCCATGGAAGATACATGGTATACAACATAGCTCTTGCTCTATTGGAAGCTAAGTGGAATGGGAGAAATTGGTGACAGGCAACCCCATAATTTCAGAAAGCTATGAAAAAATACTCAGACATATTCCTTATAACACTGGTGTCACATCACAGACCTATTTAATGTGCTTCTGATTTATAGGGAGAGACATCCTATACTTCAGGAACTGCACTTTGATCCACAGAAAGCCTAGTGATGGAGCTCCTGTTAGTTCAAAAGGAAAAGAAAAGAACAACACAGAGAGCCTAATTATGCAATAGAGTCAAGTACTTTACAGCAATGTTACAGTTATCAAAAAAAATCCAGATGGACCTCTGAGAGGATGCCATTGGAGTAACCAGGCAGGTGCAGTTGATCAGAGCTGACTTCCTATAAGAAGTGAGCACTGAGCTGAGGAATAATGGCATAAATGAAGGAAAGTGAGATGGAAATTTGAGTTTTTAATTGGAAAGACAATACATCAGGCAGGTTTTTAAATAGGGGCAAACACACAGACACATAGGAGATGCTAGGCATGGGGTCCCCACTAGGATGCTGCTTAGAAACATGCAAGGGTGGTGAGTGCTCCCAAAGTACACTTCATTCCTAGCTCGGTGATTCTTATCTGAATGTTAAAGTTCCTTCTTCAGCACCCTGTTCCACCGTCCAACTGGGGACTTTAAGACCTTTCTTGGAGTCTTTCTAGGAACTCAAGTCTGCTACTTATACAGAACAGTGGCTTTGGTCCCCAGTTGTGCCTTGCAGTATTTTTGTGTTCAGGAAGAAACAGTAGCTCTTGGATAAAGAAGCTAGTTAGAAACTCTGTTACTATAGCAGTGCTTCAAAATGTATTTCCTTAAATGCTTTCTTTGCAACTATCTTCATTTAGTTCATCTCTCAGATAATGACAGATGAGAGTCCCATCCCCAGTATAATACTCTTCTTTGGGGTACTTTCACCATCTTCAGTCTAAACACAGACTAGACTTTCAATTCTAATGTGTAAGATATAAAATGTTATTATGTGTGACTTTGAATATCTGTGTAAATCTACTATCTCCTCTTTGATGTATACATGTGTTTATTTTTTTCTAGAGATCTGTAACTGAAATGCTTAATTTCTGAATTGTTTTGGATATCACAACTTAATACCAACATAAATTTTGAGCCTTTTCCTCCCTAAATCTGGTGTGAGTCTAACTGAAACTCAAATGAACTTTTTAAAAATAATTTTTTCTTTTCTTTAACTTTTTTTTAAGTAGAGACTGGGACGCACTGTTAACTAGGCTGGTCTTGAACTCCTGATCTTGAGCAATCCTCCCACACCTCAGCCTCACCTTTTTAGAGAAGGTCTTGCTCTGTTGCCCAAGCTGGAGGGCAGTGGCATAATCACAGCTCACTGCAGCCTCTCGACCTCCTCAAGCGATCCTCCTGCCTTAGCCTCCCAAGTAGCTGGGACTATAGGCGTCCACCACCATACCCAGCTAATTTTTTTTTTTTTATTTTTTGTAGAGACAAGGTCTCCCTATGTTGCCCAAGTTGGTCTCAAACTCCTGGACTCAAGCAGTCCTCTCACGTCAGCCTCCCAAAGTGCTGGGGTTACAGGTGTGAGCCATGGCACCTGGCCAGAACTTCTAGTAGAAAGAATATTGTTTCCAGGTGCGGTGGCTCACGCCTGTAATCCCAGCACTTTGGGAGGCCAAGGCAGGCGAATCACCTGAGGTCAGGAGTTCGAGACCAGCCTGACCAACATGGAGAAACCGCATCTCTACTAAAACTACAAAAAATTAGCCAGGTGTGGTGGCACATGCCTGTAATCCCAGCTACTTGGGAGCCATGGTGCCCGGCCTAGTTTATTATTTCTTAATATCTGTTGTCTTCCAGTGTCTTCCTTAGTTCTTCACAATACCCTGTACAATGCTTAGCACACAGTGGGCAGTCTGTAAGTTTATTAAATGTTTGATGTGGCCCATACTTCCTATCCACGAAGAATGTAACATGTTAAGACATCTAGATGAGGGAATGATTTAAGAGGAACTACAATAATATTCTGAAACTTGGGCTCTGGATCTCGGCATTTAGACTTTCCTAAACCAGCCAGCAAGTAGATCATCATGTCACAAGGCCTAGGTTGGGCTTGCTGTTCAGAGAATGAATTAAGGATTAAGGAGAAAAAAAAGCAGAAAGGTTTTGCTCTGTTTTTCAGGTTGTATTGAGTTATTGACTTCTAACTCAAGTTATCTTATTTGCTTCATTGCGTGAGGCCCATTGTAGTAAGAAGAGGAATTTATTTGCTAAATGTTCTGGTGATAGAATGACTTTTCTTTTTTTTTTACAGTCCAAAGGTCTTTTTTTTTTTTAACACCTACTATGCCATGAATTCATAGGGAATAGGTTCCAGCTGCTCAGGCTCCTTCCCATTGGTTCTCACAAAGTGTGCTTCTCTGGGTGGAGCAGGCTGGTGCTTCAGTTGAACCCACGTACCTTTCTCTTTGGCTTCTTTCTTTTTCTGATCATTTTCCTTCACGCGTTTCAGGAAGCTGTCTCGGCTCTTAGAGTGTTTAATGTGCTCAATACTCACATTAATTCTCTTGGCAAGAATCTTGCCCTTAACTTGTTTACAGCAATACCAACAGCATGCTGGGTCACATTGTAGACTCTTCCAGTTTTGCCATGGTAACACTTGTGGGGCATTCCTTTTTGAACAGTACCCGTTCCCTTGATGTCTGCAATATCACCTTTCTTATAGACTCGCATATACGTGGCCAAAGGAACAACTCCATGTTTTCTAAAAGGCCTAGAGAACATATATATGGTGCCTCTCCTCTTTCCCTTTGTGTTCGTCATTTTGGCGAATTACTGAAAGATGGTGGTTCTGGCCAAAAGGAGGAATGACTTTTTAATAGCTGTGTTTGTATCTGAGCCTTCCCTCTGCCTTTCATTTTTTTTGTTTTGTTTTGTTTTGTTTTGTTTGAGATGAAGTTTCACTCTTGTTGCCCAGGCTGGAGTGCAATGGCGTGATTTCGGCTCACTACAATGTCCGCCTCAGCCTCCCGAGTAGCTGGGATTACAGGCACCCACCACCATGCCCAGCTAATTTTTGTATTTTTAGTAGAGACAGGGTTTCACCATGTTGGCCAGCCTGGTCTCAAACTCCTGACCTCAGGTGATCCACCTACCTTGGCCTCTCAAAGTGCTCGGATTATAGGCGTGAGCCACATCACCCGGCCGTTTTTTTTTTTTTTTTTTTTTTAACTGTTTCCAATGGTTAATTCCGTTTGATATGATTCCTTGGAGCTTGCATATTAGCCTTTATCAATTATCACCGTGTATTGGGGGTGGGGAGGATGATACCTCTCTTCATAGTTAGATCCTGCTTACTTTCAACAGAGTTCCTTTTTTTTTTTTTTTTTTGAGACGGAGTCTCACTTTTTCACCCAGGCTGGAGTGCAGTGACGCAATCTTGGCTCACTGCAGGCTCCGCCCCCCGGGGTTCACGCCATTCTCCTGCCTCAGCCTCCCGAGTAGCTGGGACTACAGGCACCCGCCACCGCACCCGGCTAATTTTTTGTATTTTTAGTAGAGATGGGGTTTCACCGTGCTAGCCAGGTTGGTCTCAATCTCCTGACCTCGTGATCCACCCGCCTCGGCCTCCCAAAGTGCTGGGATTACAGGCGTGAGCCACCGCGCCCGGCCAACATTTGCAATTTTTAACTATTTGTTTTTACTTATTAAATATTTCTGCCTTGGCCGGGCATGGTGGCTCATGCCTATAATCCCAGCACTCTGAGATGCCAAGGCAGGAGGATCACTTGAGCTTAAGAGTTCTAGACCAGGCTGGGTATGGTGGCTCATGCCTATAATTCCAGCACTTTGTGAGGCCAAGGTTGGCGGATCACCTGAAGTCAGGAATTTAAGACCAGCCTGGCCAACATGGTAAAACCCCATCTCTACAAAAAATATAAAAATTAGCCAAGGGGTGGTGGCGGGCACCTATAATCCCATCTTCTTGGGAGGCTAAGGCAGGAGAATCGCTTGAACCTGGAGGCGGAGGTTGCAGTGAGCCGAGATCATGCCACTGTATTCCAGCCTGGGTAACAGAGCAAGACTCTGTCTCAAAAAAAAGAGTTTGAAACCAGCCTGGTCAACACAGCAAGACACCCATCTCTTTGAAAAATTAAATAACGGTCGGGCACGGTGGCTCACACCTGTAATCCCAGCACTTTGGGAGGCCAAGGCAGGCAGATCACCTGAGGTCGGGAGTTCGAGACCAGACTGACCAACATGGAGAAACCCATCTCTACTAAAATACAAAATTAGTCAGGCGTGGTGGTGCATGCCTGTAATCCCAGCTACTTGGGAGGCTGAGGCAGGAGAATAGCTTGAACCTGGGAGGCAGAGAGGTTGTGGGAAGCCAAGATCACGCCATTGCACTGCAGCCTGGGCAACAAGAGCGAAACTCCGTCTCAAAATAAATAAATAAATAAAAATAAATAAGTATTTTTTTTTTTTTGAGTCGGAGTCTCGCTCTGTCGCCCAGGCTGGAGTTCAGTGGCATGATCTCGGCTCGCTGCAAGCTCTGCCTCCCAGGTTCAAGCCATTCATTCTTCTGCCTCAGCCTCCCGAGTACCTGGGACTACAGGCGCCCGTCACCACGCCCGGCTAATTTTTTTGTATTGTAGTTTTAGTAGAGACGGGGTTTCACCTTGTTAGCCAGGATGGTCTCGATCTCCTGACCTCATGAAACGCCCACCTCGGCCTCCCAAAGTTCTGGGATTACAGGCGTGAGCCACCGGGCCCGGCCACTTCTGCCTTTAAGCCACTTCCTAGAAGGCAGTGGCACAAAGTGATACATTTGGAGGAATAAATATGTTACAAAATGAATTAGGCCGGGCGCAGTGGCTCACGTCTGTAATCCCCACACTTTGGGAGGCCAAGGTTGGTGGATCACTTGAGGTCAGGAGTTCGAGACTAGCCTGACCAACATAGTAAAATCCTGTCTCTACTAAAAATACCAAAAAAACTAGCTGGGCGTGGTGGCAGGCACCTGTAATCTCAGCTACTAGGAAGGCTGAGGCAGGAGAATCGCTTGAACCCAGGAGGTGGAGGTTGCAGTGAGCCGAGATTGCACCATTGCACTCCAGCTTGTGCGACAGAGTGAGACTCCGTCCCAAAAAAAAAAAAAAAAAAAAATGAACTAACATGCCAGAACTTTGCCTTCAGTATGTTTTGTGATTTTTCCCTTCTTGTGCCATTTCATCATTAGTTCCACGTATTATTTAAGATTTCTTATCAACCAGCACCTTGGGATTTTTTTGTGTATGTGTTGGTTTAGGGGGTTTATTTGTTTTTTTCTTTTTTTTCAGTAATTGAAAATGTGAAGCAAAACGTCACCTGTTTTTTCTTTCATGTCTGACACTCATGTCTTGTTTACCCCCGACATGCAGAAGCTGAAATCCCCATTTCATACAGTCTTTAATGTGGAGGCAGTGGGGATGGAGAAAATAATGTACTTTGTGCTTTCTGGTACTCTTTCTTTCCTATTGTCTGAGGGGATTTGGGCATAATTTTGCTGCAGAGATAAAAATTTGTTATATATATTTTTTTATCATTCAGGACCAAGGAATATAAATTTTTTTTTCAGCCTTGTCTCAGCTGGGTGTCTTTATTTACCCTGTCTTAAAGTGTTCCTTTTATTATCATTATTATTTTTTAATCATTGAATTCCATTTGGTGCTAGCATCTGTCTGTTGCATTACTTGTGTTTATAAAATTCTGCCTGATATACTTATTTAAAAACCAATTTGTGTATCATAGATTGATGCTTTTGAAAAAAATCAGTATTCTAACCTGAATTATCACCATCAGAACAAAGCAGTAAAGTAGATTTGTTTTCTCATTCCATTTAAAGCAGTATTAACTTCACAGAAAAGTAGTGCATACCCTATAAGCCAGAATCCAGAAGGCCTTTTTGCTGACAAGTTTGAGGTGTCTGCAGATAGTTCTACCAGTAAAAATAAAGAACCAGGAGTGGAAAGGTAAGAAACATCAATGTAAAGATGCTGTGGTATCTGACATCTTTATTTATATTGAACTCTTACTGTTAATTTTTTTCACCATACTTTCTCCAGTTTTTTGTATACAGGCATTTATAAACTTTTATTGCTCTAGGATACTTCTTTTGTTTAATCCTATGTAGGTTTTTTGAACCTATAACATAAGCTACAACATGAGAAATGTGCAGTTAGATAGATATGTCCCTTCTGAAGGTCAGAAAAAAATATAATGGAGGTAAAACCTGAACAAGCTTGGAAACTGATGGTAGACTTCTTCAAGGCAGCCCTTGCCCTAATTAAAATTCTTGTCTTTCTAGAAAAAGTCTAGCTGTTGATTTACCACAGAAAATAATAATAATAATTTTTTTTTTTTTTTGAGACAGGGTCTCCCTCTGTCACCTAGATTGCAGTGGCGCAATCATGGCTCACTGCATCCTCTGTTTTTCAGGCTCGAGCAATCCTCCCACCTTAGCCTCCTGAGTAGCTGGGTCCACAAGCATGCGCCACCACACCCACTAAGTTTTTGTATTTTTGGTAGAAATGGAGTTTTACCTTGTTGCCCAGGCGGGTCTCAAATTCCTGGATTCAAGTAGTCTGCCCGCCTTGCCCTCCCAAAGCCAGAAAACATTTAGAGTATCTTTCAGAGATGTGTATTTACACCACTATTAATACAGGACTGTATAGCAGTCCAGTACTGGACTATGTAGTCCAGTACCATTCTTTTCCTTACTGGAGGGCCAGGCGTGGTGGCAGGTGCCTGTAATCCCAGCTACTCAGGAGGCTGAGGCAGGAGAATTGTTTGAACCTGGGAGGCAGAGGTTGCAGTGAGCCGAGACCGTGCCATTGCACTCCAGCCTGGGCGACAGAGCAAGACTCCGTCTCAGCCAGGTGCGGTAGCTCACGCTTGTAATCCCAGCACTTTGGGAGGCCGAGGCGGGCGGATCACGAGGTCAGGAGATCGAGACCACGGTGAAACCCCGTCTCTACTAAAAAAAAATACAAAAAATTAGCCGGGCGTGGTGGCGGGCACCTGTAGTCCCAGCTAGTCGGAGAGGCTGAGGCAGGAGAATGGCGTGAACCCGGGAGGCGGCGCTTGCAGTGAGCCAAGATCGCGCCACTGCACTCCAGCCTGGGCGACAGAGTGAGACTCCGTCTCAAAAAAAAAAAAAAAGAAAGCAGTAATTCAGGTCTCACCCAACTTCAATCCAGGGGGCCTAGCCTTAGTATTTGACCCATAGTAAGCACCCAATAATTGTTTAAATTAATTAATTAACCTCTGAGGCCCTTTAAATCTATTGATAAGTATCTTATTTTGCAAAGTCCTAAGCACTTGGAAGAGTAGAGGAACTATTTACTGGGTGTGTATACTTTTCTAACAATATTTTATAGCTGGCTTTTGTTTTTAGAATGAATTTGGACATTGAAAAGGCAGGCAATAGGGATGATTCTGTGAATTCTGCTAAAACTGAGTAGAAAGAATGAGTGTAGAGATGTCGACATTGATCAACTTTCTATCTTCATAAGAGATCTGATTCTAACATATCCATTTAGACTCAAGTAGAATATTGTGTATAGAGTGAGTGGCAGTGAGTAATTTGGTAAAAATTTGCTGATCTGCTTTTATTCTTTCTTCCTTTCTTCCTTTCCTTCCTTCCTTCTTTCCATCCTTTCCTTTCCTTTCCCTCTCTTCCTTCCTTCCTTCTTTCCTTTCTTTCCTCCTTTCTTTCCTTCCTTCCTTCCTTTCCTTCCTTTCCTTTCCTTTCTTTCCTTTCCTTTCTTTCCTGACAGAGTCTTGCTCTGTCACCGAGGCTGGAGTGCAGTGGCACGATCTTGGCTCACTGCAACCTCTGCCTCCCAAGTTCAAGCAATTTTCCTGCCTCAGCCTCCGGAATAGCTGAGATTACAGGCGCCAGCCACCACACCCAGCTACTGACCTGCTTTTAAACAGCTAGGAGATATGGTGCCTCAGACCAACCCAACCCCTTTGGGGAGATGTTATATGTCAACCCTGACATATTGGCAGGCAACATGAATCCAGACTTCTAGGCTGTCATGTGGGCTCTTTTTTGCCAGTCATTTCTGATCTCTCTGACATGAGCTGTTTCATTTATGCTTTGGCTGCCCAGGAAGTATGATTTGTCCTTTCACAATTGGTGGCGATGGTTTTCTCCTTCCATTTATCTTTCTAGGTCATCCCCTTCTAAATGCCAGTCATTAGATGATAGGTGGTACATGCACAGTTGCTCTGGGAGTCTTCAGAATGGAAACTACCCATCTCAAGAGGAGCTCATTAAGGTTGTTGATGTGGAGGAGCAACAGCTGGAAGAGTCTGGGCCACACGATTTGACGGAACCATCTTACTTGCCAAGGCAAGATCTAGGTAATATTTCATCTGCTGTAATGGAACAAACACTTTGATTTTACTCTCCATCCTACATAAAGATATTCTGGTTAACCAACTTTTAGATGTACTAGTCTATCATGGACACTTTTGTTATACTTAATTAAGCCCATTTTAGAAAAATAGCTCAAGTGTTAATCAAGGTTTACTTGAAAATTATTGAAACTGTTCATCTATGTTTTAATTAATGGTTTAACTAATGATTTTGAGGATGAGGGAGTCTTGGTGTACTCTAAATATATTATTTCAGGCCAGGCATAGTGGCTCACGCCTGTAATCCCAGTACTCCAGGAGGCCGAGGCAGGTGGATCAGCTGAGGTCAGTTGTTCAAGACCTGTCTGGCCAACACGGTGAAACCCTGTCTCTACTAACAATACAAAAACATTAACTGGGTGTGCTAGTGCATGCCTGTAATCCTAGCTACTCTGGAGGCTGAGGCAGCAGAATCACTTGAACCCGGGAGGCGGAGGTTGCGGTGAGCCAAGATCACACCACTGCACTCCAGTCTGGGTGACAGAGCAAGACTC
Organism: Hylobates moloch; assembly: GCF_009828535.3. NCBI lineage: Eukaryota > Metazoa > Chordata > Mammalia > Primates > Hylobatidae > Hylobates > Hylobates moloch. The sequence goes on along the minus strand of NW_026652285.1, from coordinate 26,764,330 downwards.
CATCTCAAAAAAAAAAAATATATATATATATATATTTATATATATATACACACACACACATATATTTTATTTCAACTGTTAGACAAGAGTCCAAAGGCCAAAGAATAAAGTTTTAGGCCAGTCCTTTATTAGAAAATGAGTCAAATCCCAAAGCAAGTTTTTTTTTTATGAGTTAATGAATATAAATGACTACATATTTTATGCCTTAAAAATTACTTTTAATGAATGGTGTTTTATGGCTTGTAAATCAGAGTTTTAATCAGTAAAGAAAGTTTTTAATCCTGAAAAACACATTATCATAAAAGACACTGTTTGGCATCAAGTGTGGTATTCGACCATGTTCATTAGAGTCATTTTAGAAATCTCATACGTTCTACTTAGCTATGCTTAATTCCTGACACCATGGCATTTTCTGAAATGTTTCAAGGATGACATCTCTGCTGTTTTTAATTTGGTAATGATATCTGCTGATTTATTAAGTGAAAAAAGTAATGGTGTCATTACCTTGGATGAAGAAACAAAAATAAAGCATTTGCTACATTTTTCAACTTTTTTTTCCTTTCTTACAAAATTACTATATGCTCATTGCCCCCAAATTGGACAATATAGGGAATAAAAAAGATAATTTGGAGTGGGGTTAGACACGAGTCTTGTTATGTTGCCCAGGCTGGTCTCTAACTCCTGGCCTCATGCAATCTTCCTGCCTTGGCCTCCCAAAGTGCTGGGATTATAGGTGTGAGCCACTTCACCAAGCTGAGATGCCACCTCTTAAAAGATAAAATAAGGACAGGTGCAGTGGCTCATGCCTGTAATCTCAGTACTTTGGGAGGCCAAGGTGGGAGGATTGCTCAAGGCCAAGAGTTCAAGACCAGCCTGGGCAATGTAGCAAGACCTGATCTCTACAAAAAGTAGAAAAAAAAAAAAAAAAAACTAGCTGGGGCCAGGCGTGGTGGCTTACGCCTGTAATCCCAGCACTTTGGGAGGCCGAGGCGGGCAGATGGCCTGAGGTGGGGAGTTCAAGACCAGCCTGGTGAAACCCCGTCTCTACTAAAAATACAAAAATTAGCTGGGTGTGGTGGTGCATGCCTGTAATCTCAGCACTTTGGGAGGCCGAGGCAGGCAGATCACCTGAGGGCAGGAGTTCAAGACCAACCTGACCAATATGGAGAAACCCTGTCTCTACTAAAAATACAAAATTAGCCAGGCGTGGTGGCTCATGCCTATAGTCCCAGCTACTCGGGAGGCTGAGGCAGGAGAATCGCTTGAACCTGGGAGGCAGAGGTTTCAGTGAGCCGAGATCACGTCATTGCACTCTAGCCTGGGCAACAAGAGGGAAACTCCATCTCAAAAAAAAAAAAAAAATTAGGTGGAAGGTGCAAACACCTGTGGTCCCAGCTACTCAGGAGGCTGAGACAGGAAGATCACTTGAGTCCAGGAGGTCAAGGCTGCAGGTGAGCCATGTTTGTGCCACTGCACTGCAGCCTGGATGACAGACCGAGACCCTTCTCAAAAAAAAATATTACCCGTACTCTTTTTTGAGATGGAGTTTCACTCTTGTTGCCCAGGCTGGAGTGCAATGGCGCAATCTCGGCTCAGCGCAACCTCCGCCTCCTGGGTTCAAGCGATTCTCCTGCTTCAGCCTCCCGAGTAGCTGGGATTACAGGCATGCACCACCACGCCCGGTTAATTTTTTGTATTTTTAGTAGAGACAGGGTTTCTCCATGTTGGTCGGACTGGTCTCGACCTCTTGACCTCAGGTGATCCGCCCACCTCGGCCTCCCAAAGTGCTGGGATTACAGGCCTGAGCCACCACACCCGGCCTGTACTCTTTTTCTTAAAAATAAAATATTTCTGTGTTTCTTTAGTCATTTTACATAAACTTTTATTTATTTATTTATGTATTTTTATTTTTATTTTTATTTTTTGAGACGGAGTCTCGCTCTGTCGCCCAGGCTGGATTGCAATGGTGCAATCTCAGCTCACTGCAAGCTCCGCCTCCCAGGTTCACGCCATTCCCCTGCCTCAGCCTCCCGAGTAGCCGGGACTACAGGCGCCTGCCACCACGCCCAGCTAATTTTTTTTCTGTATTTTCAGTAGAGATGGGGTTTCACTGTGTTAGCCAGGATGGTCTTGATCTCCTGACCTCGTGATCCACCCGTCTCGGCCTCCCAAAGTGCTGGGATTACAGGCGTGAGCCACCGTGCTCAGCCCATAAACTTTTATTTTTAAAATAATGTCATGATAAATAATATTGCTTAGGTGTCTTCTTTAATATATTAGTAACATTTCTGTTTTATTGTACATCAACATTTATATTCAAATTAATGGGTGAAGAGTACTCCGTTGGACTACGTATATCGTAATTTAATCTCCTATTATTGGACAACTACATTGTTTCTAAAATTATACTATTACAAGCATTGTTACAGTGAACATTCCTATGACTAAACCTTTGCATACATCTTTTATCTCCCTAGGATATATTTCTAAAACTAGCATTGTTGACTGAAAGTGTAAACACTTGTTAAGGTGTTTGCTACATAATGCCATATTTCCTTTTTAGGAAACTAAGCTACTTTGGATTTCTACCAACACTGTATTCACGTACCCATTTTTCTCTTAACCTAACTTCATTGGTCTTTTTACTTCTTAACAGAGACCAGAACTTTGTAATTCAACATTCATCGTTGTGTAAAATTAAATTTCTCCCATTCCTTTCAGAGGGAACCCCTTACTTGGAATCTGGAATCAGCCTCTTCTCTGATGACTCTGAATCTGATCCTTCGGCAGACAGAGCCCCAGAGTCAGCTCATGTTGGCAATATACCATCTTCAACCTCTGCATTGAAAGTACCCCAGTTGAAAGTTGCTGAATCTGCCCAGAGTCCAGCTGCTGCTCATACTACTAATACTGCTGGGTATAATGCAATGGAAGAAAGTGTGAGCAGGGAGAAGCCAGAATTGACAGCTTCAACAGAAAGGGTCAACAAAAGAATGTCCATGGTGGTGTCTGGCCTGACCCCAGAAGAATTTGTGAGTATATCCATATGTATCTCCCTAATGACTAAGACTTAACAACATTCTGGAAGGAGTTTTATGTAGGTATTAATAACCTAGAGGAAGAAATCTAGGAAACAATCACAGTTCTGTGTAATTTAATTTCGATTACTAATTTATGAAAATTTAGATCTAGATAAAGCTATAGTGTGGATTGTTTTATATATATTTACTTGAGAAAATAATTATTAAATATTAGCAGAAAAGCTATACTTTGGGTATGATATAGGACTTTTGAATTTGAATTTTCCTTTCTATCTGTAAAAGCAAGTAGGTATAGCTTTATTCCCCAGAAGGCATCTTTTTCCCCCCTTGTCTCGCATGGGTGAATTTACCAGCATATTTAACTAAATTCAGACTGGTTCCAAACATACTGCCAGACAGTAGCATTTCTCTAGTGTTTGTTTTCATCCTGGCTTGTAAGACTGCCCTGCCACTTCTGCTCTGCAACATCCCTTGCTATTAGGATTTTAGCATCACCTTGGGTCCTTAATGCCAGAAATGGGAATTGCTTCACATTGTGGAAAAATACCCATTAAAATATTAAGACCAGTAAAACCTCGTTTCTGCTTGGGCTATTTGTAGATTTCAGACATCCTGAGAAGTTTACCACCCCTGTAATTAATTGTCATTGTCATCACTTCATAATAAAAATAATTGCATGGCCGGGCATGGTGGCTCAAGCCTGTGATCCCAGCACTTTGGGAGGCTGAGGCGGTCAGATCGCCTGAGGTCGGGAGTTCAAGACCAGCCTGACCAACATGAAGAAACCCCGTCTTTACTAAAAATACACAATTAGCCGGGTGTGGTGGTGCATGCCTATAATCCCAGCTGAAGGGCGACAGGCTAGTCAGAGACGACACCGGTGGCAGCCAAGAGATCTTTGTTGGAGAGGTAGAGGTCAGGTCGCGCGGGGGAGAGAGAGAAGAGAAGAGAAGAGAGAGAGCTGCTGGTGTGCTGGGTTTTATATCCCTTGGGCCTACGTTGGGCGGGCCCAAGGGAAGGCAGGAGATGCTTCTTTCTGATTGGCCCTCCTTTGGCGGGTTCAGACAGTGCCCGGTCAAGGAGGGGAGAAGAACCCGGAACCGGCGCCATTAAGGTACCCCTGTTACCTAACACCAGCTACTCAGGAGGCTGAGGCAGGAGAATTGCTTGAATCCGTGAGGCAGAGGTTGTGGTGAGCCGAGATTGTACCATTGCACTCCAGCCTGGCCAACAAGAGCGAAACTCTGTCTCAAAATAATAATAATAATAATAATAATAGTAAGAAGAAGAAAGAAGAAGAAGAGGAGGAGGAGGAGGAGGAGGAGGAGAAGGAGAAGGAGAAGGAGAAGGAGAAGAAGAAGAAGAAGAAGAAGAAGAAGAAGAAGAAGAAGAAGAAAAGAAGAAGAAGAATTGCGTGAATATTTCTTTAAAACTATGATGAGATAACATACCAGATTATCAAATGGATTCGGTAGTGGGTGTGCCATTTATTGCACACTAAGAGATGACCAAGTCATTCTGAAATATCTTTCTTAATATATCCTTCGTAGGATTTTTCATCCTAACTTCTCCATAGGTAGTGACTTAGCATAACATCTCTGTGGCCAGATGTATCCCACTACTAAAAAGGCAAAGTAAGCTGTGGCTGCCCTGGTAGATACAACGAGTACATGCACATTGATGGCTATAAATGTTTTCATCTCATAATCCCATGTCCAGACCAGCAATTTGCTCTGAAAGCTCTTACCTGTGTCTGTTTCAATGGCTCTTGATCACTTGCCTGCACATCCAGAATTCCTTATTTATTCATTGAAAATTAGCGTTCTTTATCCCTTTGTTTTGCAAGTTCAGCTTTTTAGAGATGGCTAAAATGGTCTAATCTTTCTTGGCAAAGGCAGTTCTGAGCTGCAGATTAGACTACAAATGGCTTGGGTACATGTTGTCTTTAAACAAGCGAAGAGGAAAACTTTGAGCTCTATTCAGACTTGGTGAAGTGTGGTAAATTTATGATGAAAGCTACTGACTGTATTACACATGGTTAATTCTGAAGCCCATATTAAGATGATCTTTTCAGCAGTTCAGCATTGCTCTTCTAACTGAACAGTTTCAAGGCTGGGATTTCAGCAATTAATCAGTTCAGAATTGCTAATGATCCTGGCGGAGGGTGGTGACAAAAAGGGGAGGATGTCATTAGCTTCTCTAGCCTGCCTTTTTTCAGTGCCCTGTGGCAATATGGAGTGAGGCAACATGAAAGAAAGATGGCCTGACCTTCATGGCAGTATTGTGCAACACGTACATACTGGTGTGGGTGGCTGTGGCTATGGCTAGTAAATGATGGCCCTTGGTAAACAAAGTTATTTATCAGACAATACCTACCAGCTAGGTCAACTGTGCCCATAATTGATCTGGTTAATTTCTTTTGCTGCCTATTGATTTTTATTTGGTTGATAGATAATAGCTAGATGACTCTAAATTTCTTTGGGGAAGAATATGAACCCCTTCTAAGCCTTCTTACGAGAGAATTGATCGCTTTTGCACTGACCTTTAGTAACATCCAGATTTCAGTGTTTTGTGACTTTCAGAGGGTTGAGTCTTAGTTTTAAGCCATGTATGTCTGTAGCATAACTTTCTGTGTAGGCTAGTTACCTCTCAGTTTATAAAGTGTAGGCTGATAAATTTATAGTACAGTAGAGTGTCACTATGCAAAGAAACTGTCTTAGGGAATCAAATGATATCTGCTATTAAAGCAAAATTAATATATATTTTTTCTTTTTACTTTTATTTATTTATTTATTTTTTTTTTAAAGACATGAGATCTCACTGTATTGCCCAGGCTGGTCTTGGTCTCAGACTCTTGAGCTCAAGCAGTCCTCCCACCTCAGCTTCCCAAAGTGCTGGGATCATAGGCATGAGCTGCCGTGTCTGGCCCAATATATATTTTTTTAAGTTTTAAGTTTTGTGGTACGTCATAGGTGTATAATATTATTTTGAATCCTTAGTTGTAATTCTGTGTCTGCTGATGTGTACATAATTTTTATTAAACTATGTATTTGAGACTTCAGGTATCTTTTTTTTTTTTTTTTTTTGAGACGGAGTCTCGCACTCTCGCCCAGGCTAGAGTGCAGTGGCGCCATCTCGGCTTACTGCAAGCTCTGCCTCCTGGGTTCACACCATTCTCCTGCCTCAGCCTCCCGAGTAGCTGAGACTACAGGCGCCCGCCACCACGCCTGGCTAATTTTTTGTATTTTTAGTAGAGACGGGGTTTCACCATGTTAGCCAGGATGGTCTCGATCTCCTGACCTTGTGATCTGCCCGCCTCGGCCTCCCAAAGTGCTGGGATTACAGGCATGAGCCACCGCGCCCAGCCGAGACTTCAGGTATCTTAGAATTTTTTAAATGTACCCTTTCTGAGAAAAACAGAGACTTAAAGCTAGGATAACTGCTATTCTTTTTTTTTTTTTTTTTTTTTTTTTTTAATTTTACCTTCTGCCCTGGGGAAAAAAAAAAAAACTTTTTAAAAAAAAAAAAAAAAAAATTCACTTTAAATAGTTCCAGGACACATGTGCAGAACGTGCAGGATTGTTACGTAGGTAAATGTATGCCATGGTGGGATAACTAGTATTCTGAGCTGTGTACTAGAGGTGACTCATGATAATGGAATATTTGATTGAATTTCAGATGCTCGTGTACAACTTTGCCAGAAAACACCACATCACTTTAACTAATCTAATTACTGAAGAGACTACTCATGTTGTTATGAAAACAGGTATACCAAAAACCTTTACAGAATACTTTGCATCTGCTGCATAAAACCACATGAGGTGAGGCACGGTGGTGCATGCCTGTAATTGCAGCACTTTGGGAGGCCAAGGTGGGCAGATCACGAGATTAGGAGATCGAGACCATCCTGGCCAGCATGGTGAAACCCCGTCTCTGCTAAAATATAAAAAAATTAGCTGGGTGTGGTCACGTGCACCTGTAGTCCCAGCTACTCTTGAAGCTAAGGCAGGAGAATCACTTGAACCAGGGAGATGGAGGTTGCAGTGAGCCAAGATCATGCCACTGCACTCCAGCCTGGCAACAGAGCAAGACTCCGTCTCAAAAAAAAAAAAACCGTGAAAAAATAAGAATATTTGTTGAGCATAGCATGGATGATAGTCTTCTAATAGTCAATCAATTACTTTATGAAAGACAAATAATAGTTTTGCTGCTTCGTTACCTCCTTTTGTTTTGGTTTAAGATTTGGAGTGTGGGCCGAGCGCGGTGGCTCAAGCCTGTCATCCCAGCACTTTGGGAGGCCGAGGCAGGCAGGTCGCGAGGTCAGGAGATCGAGACCATCCTGGCTAACACGGTGAAACCGTCTCTACTAAAAACACAAAAAATTAGCCGGGCGTGTTGGCGGGCGCCTGTAGTCCCAGCTACTCGGGAGGCTGAGGCAGGAGAATGGCGTGAACCCGGGAGGCGGAGCTTGCAGTGAGCCGAGATCGCGCCACTGCCCTCCAGCCTGGGGGACGGAGCAAGACTCCGTCTCAAAAAAAAAAAAAAAAAAAAAAAAAGATTTGGAGTCTGGGCCAGGCGCAGTGGCTCACACCTGTAATCACAGCATTTTGGGAGGCCAAGGCGGGCGGGCAGACCACCTGAGGTCAGGAGTTCAAGACCAGCCTGGCCAACGTGTTGAAACCCCGTCTCTACCTAAAAATATAAAAATTAGGTGGGCGTGGTGAGTAATCCCAGCTACTCAGGAGGCTGAGGCAGCAGAATCGCTTGAACCCAGGAGGTGGAAGTTGCAGTGACCCAAGATCGCACCATTGCACTCCAGCCTGGGGACAAGAGCGAGATTTTGTCTCAAAAAAAAAAAAAAAAGGTTTGGAGGGTGGTGAGCTGAAATAGTCAACTATTAATTCCTATCTACCTGCCTGGACTACACTGGTGACGTGGAGCCTAAGTCCTAAAACAACAAGTGAGGCAGCCAGACACGGTGGCTCGTGCCAGTAATCCCAGCCCTTTGGGAGCCTGAGGCGGGCAGATCACAAGGTCAGGAGTTCAAGACCAGCCTGGCCAATATGGTAAAACCCAGTCTCTACTAAAAATACAAAAAGTGACCGGGCGTGGTGGTGTGCACCTGTAATCCCAGCTACTTGGGAGGCTGACGCAGAAGAATTGCTTGAACCCTGGAGGCTGAGGTTGCAGTGAGCTGAGATCGTGCCACTGCACTCCAGCCTGGCGACAGAGTGAGACTCTGTCTCAACAACAACAAAAGAAAGAACAAGTGAGGCAAAACCTGGAGACCTCAGCTCTTGTAACACCTAGTTTGAGTATTGTTGAGAGTTTTTCAGGAAAAAAGTCTAATAACAGCTCCGAGATAGTCTTAACATATGAAAAAGCAAAAAAGGAAGGGGACAGATCATTTGTCCTATACCTTTCTCTTTTAAGATTTTAATTATAACTTGTGTAATACGGGAGACCTCTGGGAGTTTTTAGTTGACTATAAACTAAATCTGAGTAAACATTTCAGGGCTGCTAAAAATGCTTATTTGAAACTGGCCCGTATTAACACAAGCATAGGGTCTGGAGCAAGTGAAGTACAGATCCAGAGCCCCACTGTATTCTCCAATGGAGTGACTGCCTGAAAGATGATGTCAGTTTTAAGCACCGTACTTGGTTTTTAACATGGTCACTGACAAACCGGAGAGTGTTTATCCAGAGGTAGATGGTAAAGATGCAGAAAAGTAACTTGAAATAATGTCTTTTGAAGAAGAAATGAGAAGATTTAAGGAAATAAGACACTGTCTTCAAGTATCTGAAGAACTGTTACCCAGAAGAGAACTGTTATCTGGAACAGGAGTAAGACTCACTCATGGGGCTCCAGAAAGCAGACGAGTGCATGGAGGATGCAGAAGATGCAGATTGTGTGGCTCAACTCTAAAATCTTTGTAACAAAATTAGTTATCTGGATGTGTTCCAGTTCACTTGATGATGATTCTTCTTTTATTTTTTTTTTTTTTTTGAGGTGGAGTTTTACTCTTGCCCAGGCTGCTAGAGTGCAATGGCACGATCTTGGCTTGCTGCAACCTCCCCCTCCCGGGTTCAAGCGATTCTCCTGCCTCAGCCTCCTGAGTAGCTGGGATTATAGGCATGCACCACCATACCTAATTTTGTATTTTTAGTAGAGACAGGGTTTTTCCATGTCGGTCAGGCTGGTCTTGAACTCCCGACCTCAGGTGATGCACCCACCTCAGCCTCCCAAAGTGCTGGGATTACAGGCGTGAGCCATCACGCCCAGCCCATGATGATTCTTTTCACAGAGATACAGGCACTTGAGGAGAGGATCTAAACCCCTTGGACACATTGCCATAGAACTTCTAAGATCTTAGGTTTCCATTTACTCATGAAAATTATACCACAGGGTCAGAGGGTAGTGCTCATTGGAGCCAGGTGCCAGAACAAGTTATTACAAACTACTATTTTAAAGAAAAATGTCATTAAAGTTTAAGATACCTTAAGCTATAGGTTTGCATCAAAGCTAATGAAAGGTAAAAAGATGCCAAGCGTGGTGGCTCAGGCCTGTAATCCCAGCACTTTGGGAGGCCAAGACGGGCAGATCACGAGGTCAGGAGATCGAGACCATCCTGGCTAACACGGTGAAACCCCGTCTCTAGTAAAAATACAAAAAATTAGCCGGGCATGGTGGCGGGCGCCTGTACTCCCAGCTACTCAGGAGGCTGAGGCAGGAGAATGGCATGAACGCAGGAGGCGGAGCTTGCAGTGAGCTGAGATCCAGCCACTGCACTCCAGCCTGGGCGACAGAGCAAGACTCCATCTCAAAAAAAAAAAAAAAAAAAAAAAAAAAAATGCAAATCAAATCTAAAGTAGTTCAGTCTTTAAACTCAAAGCCAGTACATTTGCTTTGAAGTACAAATGAACCAAAGTTTTTAAGTTTAATGCATATTATTAAATTGGCTTTTGTAGCAGTTAAACAAAAAACTTCAAAAATTGTAAGAATTCTGTGAGGGATCATGGCTGCTGCTGCTGCTTGCAGATAGCCTGCTGTGTTTAGGATTTAGTTAAATACATTTCTCCTGTTTAAAACTAAATGGTCTTTCCTTAGTTTGTTTAGTTCTTCAGAAGGGCCTTTAAAACACTGGGAAATAAACAAGTGATTGTTTAGCTACTGCTTTCTGAAATACTTACATAAAAGCTCTGCATTGTATTCTCCTATCCCTCTCAGGGGAATATTAGAGGGTTAGAACTCCCCAGGTAGACATTCTAGAGGTGAAAATTTGTCATTACATTGACATTTCAGATTTAGGTTTTCAACAATACTGTTTTCTTCTTTCACATATTGCCATCTAGTAATATAGATGTTCTCCGTCCACATTAATCAAAACTATTGACATGGGTAATTCCTAATTACTTGAACACTGTAATGGAAATCTATAGCTAGCCTTGGCATCTAGAAGATGGGTGTTGAGAAGAGGGAGTGGACAGACATTTCCTCTGGTCTTAACTTCATATCAGCCTCCCCTAGACTTCCAAATATCTACACCTGCTGGTTCTAATCAGTGGTGTTTTCAGCCTCTGATTCTGTCACCAGGGGTTTTAGAATCATAAATCCAGATTGATCTTGGGAGTGTAAAAAACTGAGGCTCTTTAGCTTCTTAGGACAGCACTTCCTGATTTTGTTTTCAACTTCTAATCCTTTGAATGTTTTTCATTCTGCAGATGCTGAGTTTGTGTGTGAACGGACACTGAAATATTTCCTAGGAATTGCGGGAGGAAAATGGGTAGTTAGCTATTTCTGTAAGTATAATACTATTTCTCCCCTCCTCCCTTTAACACCTCAGAATTGCATTTTTACACCTAACATATAACACCTAGGTTTTTGCTGATGCTGAGTCTGAGTTACCAAAAGGTCTTTAATTGTAACACTAAACTACCTTTATCTTTAATATCACTTTGTTCAGATAAGCTGGTGATGCTGGGAAAATGGGTCTCTTTTATAACTAATAGGACCTAATCTGCTCCTAGCAATGTTAGCATATGAGCTAGGGATTTATTTAATAGTCGGCAGGAATCCATGCGCAGCAGGCAAACTTACAATGTTTAAATTAAACATCAACTGTGTCTCCAGAAGGAAACTGCTGCGACAAGCCTTATTAAAGGGCTGTGGCTTTAGAGGGAAGGACCTCTCCTCTGTCATTCTTCCTGTGCTCTTTTGTGAATCGCTGACCTCTCCATCTCCATGAAAAGAGCATGTTCTTCTGCTGTATGTAACGTGTCTTTTCTATGATCTCCTTAGGGGTGACCCAGTCTATTAAAGAAAGAAAAATGCTGAATGAGGTAAGTACTTGATGTTACAAACTAACCAAAGATATTCATTCAGTCATATAGTTAAAAATGTATTTGCGGCCAGGCGCGGTGGCTCACGCTTGTAATCCCAGCACTTTGGGAGGCCGAGGCGGGCGGATCACGAGGTCAGGAGATCGAGATCATGGTGAAACCCCGTCTCTACTAAAAATACAAAAAAATTAGCCGGGCGTGGTGGCGGGCGCCTGTAGTCCCAGCTACTCAGAGAGGCTGAGGCAGGAGAATGGCGTGAACCCGGGAGGCGGAGCTTGCAGTGAGCCGAGATTGCGCCACTGCACTCCAGCCTGGGCGACAGAGCGAGACTCTGTCTAAAAAAAAAAAAAAAAAAGTATTTGCTTCCTTCCATCAATGCACCACTTTCCTTAACAATGCACAAATTTTCCATGATAATGAGGATTATCAAGAATTACGCAGGCCAGCACGGTGGCTCACACCTATAATCCCAGCACTTTGGGAGGCTGAGGCGCTTGGATCACCTGAGGTCAGGAGTTCAAGACCAGCATGACCAACATGGAGAAACCCCATTTCTACTAAAAATACAAAATTAGCCAGGCTTGGTGGCACATGCCTGTAATTCCAGCTACTCAGGAGGCTGAGGCAGGAGAATCACTTGAACCTGGGAGGCAGGGTTTGCAGTGAGCTGAGATCGCGTCATTGCACTCTAACGTGGGCAACAAGAGCAAAACTCCATCAAAAGAAAAAAAAAATCGGGTGCAGTAGCTCATGCCTGTAATCCTAACACTGTGGGAGGCCAAGACAGGCAGATTGCCTGAGCTCAGGAGTTCGAGATCAGCCTGGGCAACATGGTGAAACCCTGTCTCTACTAAAATACAAAAAATTACTCGGCGTGGTGGCGTGCGCCTTTCGTCCCAGCTACTCAGGAGGCTGAGGCAGAAGAATCGCTTGAACCTGGGAGGTGGCGGTTACAATGAGCCAAGATCACGCCACTGCACTCCAACCTGGCGACAGAGCGAGACTCTGTCTTAAAAAAAAAAAAAAAGGCCGGGCACGGTGGCTCACACTTGTAATCCCAGCACTTTGGGAGGCCGAGGCGGGCGGATCACGAGGTCAGGAGATTGAGACCATCCTGGCTAACACGGTGAAACCCCATCTCTACTAAAAATACAAAAAAAAATTAGCCAAGTGTGGTGGCGGGTGCCTGTAGTCCCAGCTACTCGGGAGGCTGAGGCAGGATAATGGCGCAAACCCGGGAGGCGGAGCTTGCAGTGAGCCGAGATCGCGCCACTGCACTCCAGCCTGGGCGATAGCAAGACTCCGTCTCAAAAAAAAATTTGCAGCACAAACCAGGATATCCTCTGTTCTCATTTGTTCTAGATTTCAAAAGAAACAGTCCTTTCTTTGGGGAAAGAGAAAGGAAAAGGAATTTGTAAAAGGAAAGAAAAGATGCATAAGGACAAAAAGTGGGCCTACTTGCATATACGTTTGTAGAAAACTGTTCACTGTTGAAGAAAAGCTCTTCATATTAATATGCAGTCCAGATGCAGTGGCTCACACTTATAATCTCAGCACTTTGGGAGGCTGAGACAGGAAGATTACTTGAGGCCAGGAGTTTGAAACCAGCCTGGGCAACATAGTGAGACTCTGTCTCCACAAAATTGTTTTTTAATTAGCCAGGCATGGCGGTGTGCCTCTGTAGTCTTAGCTACTGAGGAAGCTAAGCCAGAAGAATCACTTGAGCCCAGGAGTTCAAGGCTGCAGTGAGCTATAATCATACCACTGCAGGCCGGACGCGGTGGCTCATGCCTGTAATCCCAGCACTTTGGGAGGCCGAGGCGGGCAGATCACGAGGTCAGGAAATCGAGACCATCCTGGCTAACACGGTGAAACCCCATCTCTACTAAAAATACAAAAAATTAGCCAGGCAAGGTGGCGGGCGCCTGTAGTCTCAGCTACTCGGGAGGCTAAGGCAGGAGAATGGCGTGAACCCCAGGGGGTGGAGCCTGCAGCGAGCCGAGATCGCGCCACTGCACTCCAGCCTGGGCGATAGCAAGACTCCATCTCAAATAAAAAAAATCATACCACTGCACTCTTGCACTTGCACAGAGCAAGACCCTGTCTCTTAAAAAAAAAAAAAAAAGTGTGTGTGTGCATATGCATATACACATATATATACATGCAAATGTATCTGTTTATAATTCAGATTGCTTCAAAAAGATGTTGGACTTTATGATACTGAGAACAGTGAGAAGTAAATAAGATAGAGTGTAGGAGGAGGAATAATTTTAGAACAGCCATCTGAGAACTTCTGTGACAACAGATCAGGCAAAATAAAATGTGAAAGTAATTTTATAGGCCAGGCGTGGTGGCTCATGCCTGTAATCCCAGCACTTTGGGTGGCCAAGGCAGGTAGATCACTTGAGGTCAGGAGTTCGAGACCAGCCTGGTCAACATGGTGAAACCTCGTCTCTACTAAAAATACAAAAAAATTAGTCGAGCGCGGTGGCATGTGCCTGTAATCCTAGCTGTTGGGGAGGCTGAGGCAGGAGAATCACTTGAACCCGGAAGGCAGAGGTTGCAGTGAGCCAAGATCGCGCCACTGCACTCCAGCCTGTGAGACAGAATGAGACCCTGTCTTAAAAAAAAAAAAGGAATTTTATAAACTATTGTGCACAATTCAGTGTATTCATAATTAAATGATTATTTTTGTTGGTTTTAACTTTTATTCAGTGGCTATTTATTGGGAGCCTACTGTGTGCTGGGCACTAGGAATGCAACAGTAAATAAGACTAACCAAGTCCCTGGTAGGATTCAGGTTCTGTCAAGGGGAGATACACAATAAAGATGAATTTAAGATAACAATAAATGCTATGGAGAAATAGGCCGGGCACGGTGGCTCACGCTTGTAATCCCAGCAATTTGGGAGGCCGAGGCGGGCGGATCACGAGGTCAGGAGATCAAGACCACGGTGAAACCCCGTCTCTACTAAAAATACAAAAAAAAAAATTAGCCGGGCGTGGTGGCGGGCGCCTGTAGTCCTGGCTACTCAGAGAGGCTGAGGCAGGAGAATGGCGTGAACCCGGGAGGCAGAGCTTGCAGTGAGCCGAGATTGCGCCACTGCACTCCAGCCTGGGCGACAGAGCGAGACTCCGTCTCAAAAAAAAAAAAAAAATTAAAATGCTATGGAGAAAGATACAGAACAGTGGAATAGTATTAGCTGGCAATAAAGGTTGTTGATTACGTTCGTTTAAGGAGGCCAGGGAAAGCCTTTCTGAAAAAATTGAGCTGAGACCTAAATAACGAAAGAATTGTCCTTGAAAAATGGAGGGAATGCATCTTATAGGCAGAGGAATAGCAAACATAAAGGTCTTGAGGTAATAATGAGCGTGGTTTTTTGATTTCTGTATTTTGGTTTTTTTGAGATGGTGTCTCCCTCTATCCCCCAGGCTGGAGTGCAGTGGCACAATCTTGGCTCACTGCAAACTCTGTCTCCTGGGTTCAAGCGATTCTCTTGCCTTGGCCTCCTGAGTAGATGGGATTACAGGCACGCATGCTACCACACCAGACTAGTTTTTATTTTTAGTAGAGATGGGGTTTTACCATGTTGGCCAGGCTGGTCTCAAACTCCTGAACTCAAGTGATCCACCCACCTTAACCTCCCAAAGTGCTGGGATTACAGGTGTGAGCCACTGCGCCCAGCCAGAGCTTGGCTTATTTTTTAAAAGATAGGCCAATGTTGGCTGTGTGTGGTGGCTCATGCCTGTAATCCCAGCACTTTGGGAGGCCAAGGCAGGCCAATTACTTGAGGTCAGGAGTTCAAGATCAGCCTGGCCAACATGGTGAAACCCCATCTCTACTAAAAATACAAAAAACTAGTGCAGTGTGGTGGTGTGTGCCTGTAATCCCAGCACCTGTAATCCCAGCTACTCCAGAGGCTGAGGCAGGAGAATCACTTGAACCGAAAGGTTGGGGTTACAGTGAGCTGAGATCGCACCACTGCACTCCAGCCTGAACAACAGAGCAAGACTCCCATCTCAAGAAATAATAATGATAAAAGGGTCGGGCACAGTGGCTCACATCTGTAATTCCAGCACTCTGGGAGGCCAAGGCAGGCGAATCCCCTGAGGTCAGGAGTTTGAGACCAGCCTGGCCAACATGGCAAAACCCCATCTCTACTAAAAAATGCAAAAATTAGCTGGGCACGGCTGGGTGTGGTGGCTCATGCCTGTAATCCCAGCACTTTGGGAGGCCAAGGCAGACAGATCACCTGAGGTAGAAACCCTGTCTCTACTAAAAATACAAAAATTTGCCCGGTGTGGTGGCGCGTGCCTGTAATCCCAGCTACACGGGAGGCTGAGACGAGAATCACTTCAACCAGGGAGGTGGAGGTTGCGGTGAGCCGAGATCGCACCATTGCACTCCAGCCTGGGCAACACGAGTGAAACTCCATCTCAAAAACAACAACAAAAAAATTAGCTGTTAATGGTGGCACGTGCCTGTAATCACAGCTACTTGGGAGGCTGGGGCAGGAGAATCGTTTGAACCCAGGAGGCGGAGATTGCAGTGAGCCGAGATTGCGCCACTGCACTCCAGGCTGGGCGACAGAGCAAGACTGTCTCAAAAAATAATAATAATAATAATATATAGGCCAGTGTAGCTGGAGTAATTTGCAAATTATGTGTGGAGGCAGAGATTAGACAAGGAATGGGAGAAGGTCATAGATGAGGGCCAGATCACATAGTATTTGGTGGTAAGGAATTCAGATTTTATCCTTGTGGTAATTGGTGGTGTGGAGATGGTTAAAAACAAGGTTGGGGCTGGGCGCAGTGGCTCACGCTTGTAATCCCAGCACTTTGGGAGGCCAAGGCGGGCGGATCACAAGGTCAGGATATCGAGACCACGGTGAAACCCCGTCTCTACTAAAAAATACAAAAAATTAGCCGGGTGTGGTGGCGGGCGCCTGTAGTCCCAGCTACTCCGAGAGACTGAGGCAGGAGAATGGCGTGAACCCGGGAGGCGGAGCTTGCAGTGAGCCGAGACTGCGCCACTGCACTCCAGCCTGGGCGACAGAGCGAGACTCCATCTAAAAAAAAAAAAAAAAAAACCAAGGTTGGTTTGGGATGTGTTTGAAGAGAGGACTTGCTAATGGATTAAATTTGGAGGATAAGGTAAAGAGAAATTGAAGGAGTGACACTTGGGTTTTGGCTTGAACAATAGATCTTGTTAGTAATATTAAATTAGATAAAGAAGGCATGGTAGGGAATATAGGGGAGTGGGAAAGGCAGGAAGCAGGAATGGAACCAGGAACTCTGTTTTAGATGCGAGAATTTGTTGTTGTTGTTGAGACAGCCTCTCGTTCTGTTGCCCAGGCTAGAGTGCATGGAGTGCGGTAGCATGATCTCAGCTCACTGCAGCCTCCGCCTCCCGGTTCAAGTGATTTTCTTGCCTCAGCCTCCCGAGTAGCTGGGATTACAGGCACCTGCCACAATGCCTGGCTAATACTTGTATTTTTAGTAGAGATGGGGTTTCACCATGTTGGCCAGGCTGGTCTTGAACTCCTGACCTCAGGTGATCCACCCACCTCGGCCTCCCAAAGTGCTGGGATTACAGGTGTGAGCCACTGTGCCCAGCCAGATACATGAATTTTGAGATGTATACTAGATATCTGGATAGAGAAGTTAAGTAGGCAGTTGGACACATTGTATGAAGCTCAGGGGTACAAGGAGGACTATAAACATGGGAGTCTTCTGACAAATTTATCACTAGACTCCTCATTCAAGTAACTAGGAAATGTCAGATATTCTTCCCCTAGTAATAGCCAGTGGTTATACTCTTGCCTTTATTTTTCTTCACAATACTCTTGGCAACGCATAACCCTTTCCTACAATCTGAGTTTCAGTCAGAATTGTTTCTGAGCATTCTTCCTCAAATTTCTCTCCAGTCTCATTATTTTTTATTCTCATGTCCGTGACCAGTCATAATAGTAATTATGAAAAACCTCTTTCTTTAGTGTATTGAATGTATATTTTATCATTTTGGTGTGTTAACTGTAAATCTCTCAGTGGAAATCTGAAAAGCCTTTATTTCCTTAGATGATAATATACAATTGATTTAGGAGATAGGGAATTTTTCAGTTACCTTTATAACAGCACAGTATTAGCAGTCTAATCTAAATGCTAAGTGAATGTTTTGAGAGGAGATAGATGTTGAAAATTAAAATACATTAAGTCCCAGTGAGGTGAAAAGCCAATTGTTAATTTCTGCACACAAAAGATTTGCTGCAGTGAATTGATTTCAACAGCTGAGATCCTAGTCATTTCACTTGGTCTACCAAAAAGAATGATTATACTTGCTTTTGGTCAAACCTATGCCCAGCAATTCTTTTTTTTTCTTTCTTTCTTTTGTTTTTTTTTGTGTGTGTGTGTGTGTGTTTTTTTTTTTTTAGTAGGGTCTCACTTTGTCACCCAGGCGGGAGTGTGGTGGTATGATCATAGTTCACTGCAGCCTCCAACTCCTGGGCTCAAGTGATCCTCCAGCTTCAGCTTTTCAAGAAATTGGGACTGCAGGCACATGCAACTGTGCCTGGCTGAAGTTTTATGTATCTTTTTTGTAGAGACAGGTGGGTCTCGACTGGTCTCAAGTATCCTGCCTCACCTCCAAATCTAGGTTATAGGTGTGACCATTGGTCCCACTACTGCCTGCCTGCAGAATCCTTAGATATATATAAAAATATATATATTTTTTTTTTTTTTTTTTTTTTTTGAGACAGATTTCACGTTGCCAGGCTGGACAGGGCATGACTTGGTCACTGCAACTCACCTCCGGATTCTCACCCTCTCAATACTAGGACTACAGGCACCCACCATCCCAGTGTTTTTTTTTTTTTTTTTGTTTTTGTTTTTGTTTTTGTTTTTTGAGACGGAGTCTCACTCAGTCACCCAGGCTGGAGTACAGTGGCACGATCTCAGCTTACTGCAAGCTCCGCCTCCCGGGTTCATGCCATTCTCCTGCCTCAGCCTCCCGAGTAGCTGGGACTACAGGTGCCTGCCACTACGCCTGGCTAATTTTTTTGTATTTTAAGTAGAGACAGGGTTTCACCGTGTTAGCCAGGATGGTCTCAATCTCCTGACCTCGTGATCCGCCTGTCTCGGCCTCCCAAAGTCCTGGGATTACAGGCGTGAGCCACCGCGCCCGGCCTAATTTTTGTTTTTTTATTTTATTTTATTTTTAATTTTTTGAGATGCAAAATGGAGTCTCACTCTGTTACCCAGGCTGGCGTGCAGTGGCACCATCTCAGCTCACTGCAACCTCCACCTCCTGGGTTCAAAAGATTCTCCTGCCTCAGCCTCCCAAGTAGCTGGGATTACGGGCGCCTGCCACCACACCCAACTAATTTTTTGTATTTTTAGTAGAGATGAGGTTTCACCATGTTGGTCAGACTGGTGGCGAACTCCTGACCTCAAGTGATCTGCCCGCCTCAGTCTCCCAAAGTGCTAGGATTACAGGGGTGAGCCACTGCTCCCAGCCTGAATGCCTTAAATATGACGTGTCTGCTCCACTTCCACTGAAGGAAGCTTCTCTTTCTCTGATCCTGATGGTTTGTGTTTGGTTTCTTTCAGCATGATTTTGAAGTCAGAGGAGATGTGGTCAATGGAAGAAACCACCAAGGTCCAAAGCGAGCAAGAGAATCCCAGGACAGAAAGGTAAAGCTCCCTCCCTCAAGTTGACAAAAATCTCACCCCACCACTCTGTATTCCAGTCCCCTTTGCAGAGATGGGCCGCTTCATCTTGTAAGACTTACTACATACATACGCAATGCTAGATACTTTCACACAGGTTCTTTTTTCACTCTTCCATCCCAACCACATAAATAAGTATTGTCTCTACTTTATGAATGATAGAACTAAGAGATTTAGAGAGGCTGAGTAATTTGGATTCCCGTATGGGGTTCAGATCTCAGCTGATAAGTGGAAGAGCTGGGACTTTAAGCAGATGAGAATCTAAAGCCTTTGCTCTTTTCACTTCACTGGGGTGTCTTTCTCTCTCTCTCTCTTTTTTTTTTTTCCAAGATGGGGTCTGACTCCGTTGCCCAGGCCAGAGTGCAGTGGTGCAATCTCAGCTCAGTGAAAACTCCGCTTCCCGGGTTCAAGTGATTCTCCTGCCTCAGCATCTCAAGTAGCTGGGAATATAGTCATGTGCCACCACACTGGGCTCATTTTTTGTATTGTTAGTAGAGACAGGGTTTCACCTTGTTGGCCAGGCTGGTCTCGAACTCCAGACCTCAGGTGATCCCCCCAACTTAGCCTCCCAAAGTGCTAGGATTATAGACATGAGCCACTACGCCCAGCCTAGGGTGTCTCTCTCTCTTTTTTTTTTTTTGAGACGGAGTCTCGCTCTGTCGCCCAGGCTGGAGTGCAGTGGCGCAGTCTCGGCTCACTGCAAGCTCCACTTCCCGGGTTCACGCCATTCTCCTGCCTCAGCCTCTCCGAGTAGCTGGGACTACAGGCACCCGCCACCACGCCCGGCTAATTTTTTGTATTTTTTAGTAGAGACGGGGTTTCACCGTGGTCTCGATCTCCTGACCTCGTGATCCGCCCGCCTCGGCCTCCCAAAGTGCTGGGATTACAAGCGTGAGCCACCGCGCCCGGCCAAGGGTGTCTTTCTCTAAAGCAGTGTGGTAAATGCTGTGAACAGGCCATACATAGTGCTGTCTGTGGAAGCATAGAAGAGGAAGTGATTAATAACAGCTAATTTTTTTTTTTTTTTTTTTTTTTTTGAGACGAAGTCTCAGTCGCCCAGGCTGGAGTGCAGTGGCACGATCTCAGCTCACTGCAACCTCTGCCGCCTAGGTTCAACCGATTCTCCTGCCTCAGCCTCCTGAGTAGCTGGGATGACAGGCACCTGCCTCCACGCCCAGCTAATTTTTGTAGTTTTTAGTAGAGACAGGGTTTCACCATCTTGCCCAGGCTGGTCTTGAACCCCTGACCTTGTGATCCACCCGCCTTGGCCTCCTCAAGTGCTGGGATAGGCGTGAGCCACCGTGCCCGGCCAATAATAGCTAAAATTTATATAATGTTCACTAGGCCAGGCACAGTGGCTCATTCCTGTTATCCCAGAACTTTGGGAGGCTGAGGCAGGCAGATCTCTTGAGCCAAGGAGTTTGATACCAGCCTGGGAAACATGGAAAAACCCCATCTCTACCAAAAAAAAAATACAAAAATTAGCCAGGCGTGGTGGCATGTACTTGTAGTTCCAGCTACTCGGAAGGCTGAGTTGAGAGTATCTCTTGAGCCCAAGAGGTGGGGACTGCAGTGAACGGAGATTGCACCACTGCACTCCAGCCTGGACGACAGACAGAAGGTCTCAAAAAAAAAAAAAAAAAAAAAAAGATCACTCTATGCCGGGACTGCTCTAAAGGCCCAACCATGTTTTAACTAATTAACAATTTTATGACAACTCTATGAGCTATGTACTGTAATTATGCCTATATTACAGATGTGAAAATTGAGGCTCAGAGAGGTTAAATAAGTTGCTCAAAGTTACACAGCTAATAAGTGATGGAACTAGAAGTTGAACTCAGGAAGTCTAGCTCCAAGTCTAAATTCTTTGTTAATTTATTTTTTGGGCCAGAGTCTTACTCTGTCATCCAGGCTGGAGTGCAGTGCCGCTATCTCTGCTCACTGCGACCTTCACCTCCCAAGTTCAAGCAATTCTTGTGCCTTGGCCTCCCACGTGGCTAGGATTACAGGCATGTGCCACAACAACTAGCTAATTTTTTGTCTGATTCTGTTGGCCAGTCTGGAGTGCAGTGGCGCAATCTCAGCTCACTGCAGCCTCCAGCTCCCAGGTTCAAATGATTCTCGTGCCTTAGCCTCCCAAATA
Organism: Hylobates moloch; assembly: GCF_009828535.3. Taxonomy (NCBI): domain Eukaryota; kingdom Metazoa; phylum Chordata; class Mammalia; order Primates; family Hylobatidae; genus Hylobates; species Hylobates moloch. Next base: position 26,743,082 of record NW_026652285.1, on the reverse strand, counting down.
GCTGGGATTACAGGCACATGCCACCACACTCAGATAATTTTTTGTATTTTTAGTAGAAACAGGGTTTCAACATGTTGGCCAGGCTGGTCTCAAATTCCTGACCTCAGATGATCCGCCTGCCTCAGGCTCCCAAAGTGCTGGGATTACAGGGGTGAGCCACCACGCCCAGCCTTAATTTTTATGTTTTTATTAGAGATGGGGTTTTGCCATGTTGGCCAGGCTGGCCTTGATCTCCTGGCCTCCAGTGATCCACCCGCCTCGGCCTCCCAAAGTGCTGGGATTACAGGCATGAGCCACTGCACCCGGCCTCCAAGTCTAAACTCTTAAAAACAATACTATAGTTTCTTGAAAAGTTGTTGAAGGCTTCACGGAGGGAAAATAAATGGAGCATTCTAACAACTTTGCAGATGAGACCCAAGAAGACTCAATGACTTTCTCCTGATCATATTGTAGCAGATGACTTAGCCAGAACTCTGACTACCTCTCAGGGAGAACTCTGCAAGATTTCACACCTACCTGTCAGGCCTGAGCTGGCTGCTTTCTCAGCTCCCTAAGTGCTATGTTCCCAGTCTGCTTTTCTTCCTTTTTCAAGTGTGCACTACCAGGCATTTCAGAACATCCCAGGCTGGTCGCGGTGGCTCATGCCTCTAATCCCAGCACTTTGGGAGCCCAAGGCGGGTGGATCACCTGAGGTCAGGAGTTCAAGACCAGCCTGGCCAACATGGTGAAACCCCATCTCTACTAAAAATACAAAAATTAGCTGGGCCTGGTGGTAGGCACCTGTAATCCCAGCTCGGGATTACTCGGGAGGCTGAGGCTAGAGAATTGGTTGAACCTGGGAGGCGGAGGTTGCAGTGAGCCAAGATTGCACCACTGCACTCCAGCCTGGGGACAAGAGGGAGACTTCATCTCAAAAAAAAAAATCCCAGCTGGGCGCAGCGGCTCACTTCTGTAATCCCAGCACTTTAGGAGGCCAAGGCAGGAGGATCACTTGAACCCAGGAGTTCAAGACTAGCCTGGGCAACATAGTAAAACCCTGTCTCTGCAAAAAAATTTAAAAATTAATTGGGTGTTGTAGCGCACTCCTGTATTCCCAGCTACTCAGAAGGCTGAGGTGAGAAGAGTGCTTGAGTCTGGGAGGTCGAGGCTGCAGTGAGCCATGATGGTGCTACTGCACTCCAGCCTGGCCAACATTATGAGACCTTGTCTCAAAACAAAACAAAACATCCTTCTACTGAGCACTTTCTGTCCCTTTATAGAAACTTAAGAGGGAACCAGTAGAGGTAATTTCCTAAGGAAAACTGCTTTGGGACATGATCACAAATCAAGCCTGGAGTTTTGAACTCTTGAGGTCAGCCTGTTTTTACCTTCTGAGCCTATCAAGTAATTGTTCCAGATGCCAAGAGAAGCTGCTGGCCTTATTTCTGCTTCTGCCTTTACCACAGGGGAGCGCCATGTGAGCCAGTCCTCTGTTTTTCCTCCACTGTATGCTAGGTAGTATTAGCACCAGATTCTTCCCCTCTTTAAAAAGAAATTCTAGTGCTTTGGATTTTTTCCCCCATGCAGAATAGCAATAATGGAAAGTATGTGGTCAAAGTAATGACATTCTGAAGATACTAAATGTCATAGTATTTTTCTCTGGAAGAGAAATGTATATGTAGAGGTGAAACTTCAAATTTCTTTTTTTTTTTAAGATGAAGTTTCACTCTTCTTGCCCAGGCTGGAGTACAATGGCAGGATCTCAGCTCACCGCAATCTCTGCCTCCCAGGTTCAAGTGATTCTCCTGCCTCAGCCTCCCAAGGAGCTAGGATTACAGGCATGTGCCACCACACCCAGCTAATTTTGTATTTTTAGTAGAGATGGGGTTTCTCCATGTTGGTCAGGCTGGTCTTGAACTCCCGACCTCAAGTGATCCACCCACTTCGGCCTCCCAAAGTGCTGGGATTACAGGCCACCACACCCGGCCCAAAACTTCAAATTTCTTTTTTTTTTTTTTTTTTTTGAGACAGAGTCTCGCTATGTCACCCAGGCTGGAGGGCAGTGGCGCGGTCTCGGCTCACTACCAGCTCCACCTCCTGGGTTCACACCATTCTCCTGCCTCAGCCTCCTGAGTAGCTGGGACTACAGGTGCCCGCCACCATGCCCAGCTAATTTTTTGTATTTTTAGTAGAGATGGGTTTTCACCATGTTAGACAGGATGGTCTCCATCTCTTGACCTCGTGATCCGCCTGCCTCAGCCTCCCAAAGTGCTGGGATTATAGGTGTGAACCACTACACCAAGCCCGAAACTTCAAATTTCTTATCTCATAACTAGACATCCTCATCACTGAGTGTTAGCCTGGATATAAACATTCCTAATCTTTTGTACTTTTCATGTCAGCATTTGGCTCCAGCTGGCTGCCTGGGGAGAACTTCTAGCATTATGAGCATGTAGGTCCTATCAACAGGTTGGGGGTGCAGTTTATTCATGCAGATAGTGAGAGTGGCACAGATGGATGCTGTCCCTTAAAACAAGCAGACTTGTCTTTGGGAGGCCGAGGCGGGTGGATCATGAGGTCAGGAGTTCAAGACCAGCCTGGCCAACATAGTGAAACCCCTGTCTCTACTAAAAATACAAAAAATTAGCTGGGTGTGGTGGTGTGCACCTGTAATCCCAGCTACTGGGGAGGCTGAGGCAGGAGAATCGCTTGAACCCAGGAGGTGGAGGTTGCAGTGAGCCGAGATGGCGCCATTGCACTCCAGCCCAGGTGACAGTGCGAGACCCCGTCTCAAAAAAAAAAAAAAAAAAAAAAACACAGACTTGTCCTGCTGCCCTTTCTTTTCCCTCTGGCGGTAAAGTAAGAGTGTGTGTGTGTGTGTGTGTGTACGTCCGTCAGTCTGTCTGTCAAGGGGGAGGGTGACCACTTTCTGAAAGGCCATCTGTGTATTTTTAGTTTCCTGATTTTTTTCTCTATCGCAGTCTCTTTGAAGCCAGGTGAATTTTAGGCCTCAGCACTTTTCTTTTTATTGCAATGGGAAGGTCAAGACACTGAGAGTCACCCAAAACATATCCATCCAAATGATACAATTTTAGGGTTTATTTTTAAGTGATACCCAAGTTATTTGCTAAGAACCTATGCCAGTGTGTATATGAGAATTTGCACTGTCCCACACTGTTGCCACCAGCCACATGGGACTGTTTAAATTTAAATTTTACAAATTAGCCAGTCGTGGTGGTGTGCACCTGTAATCCCAGCTACTTAGGAGGCTGAGGCAAGAGGATTGCTTGAGCCCAGGAGTTCAATACTGCAGCAAGCTATGATCGTGCCACTTTACTCCAGCCTGAGTGACAGAATGAGACCTCATCTCTTCAAAAAAAAAAAGAAAAAAATTAAAATATGAAGTTTAGTTCTTCATTCACCCTAACCACATCTCCAATGCTCAATAACTATATGTAACTCATGGCTACCTTATTAGCATAGATATAGAACATTGTGACTATCACAGAAAGTTGTTTTGAACAGTGTTGCCCAGCCCTGTAAGTGGAAGAGGCGGTGCAGTGTGATCTGTGTCTTCAGGAAACCAGGCAGTCAGGCTAGTTCAATGAGGAGAGGCAGAACCTGGCTTCACTTCTAGATTAAAAACTGCTTAGGTGGCCTAAAGATACAATGGCCATTCTCAGAGTAGTGAGAAAGAAGGAACAGATGTTTAGGGGGCTAGAAGAAAGTCAGAGAGGGCCGGGCGCAGTGGCTCATGCCTGTAATCCCAACACTTTGGAAGGCCGAGACGGGCAGATCACGAGGTCAGGAGTTCGAGACCAGCCTGACCAACATGGTGAAACCCTGTCTCTACTAAAAATACAAAAATTAGCCAGGCGTGGTTGTGTGCGCCTGTAATCCTAGCTACTTAGGAGGCTAAGGCAGGAGAATCGCTTGAACCCTGGAGGCAGAGGTTGCAGTGAGCCCAGATCGCACCACTACACTCCAGCCTAGGTGACAGAGAGAGACTCCGTCTCAAAAAAAAAAAAAAAAACAGAGGAGACAAGGAGCGTGTACACCTAAAATCAACATAGACCACTCTGTTGATGGGGTCATGCTGAGTACTTGAGGTACCAAGTCTGGATAAACATCAAACTTCAGCCAATAACTTTGAGTTTCTAGGCATCCAAGCCTCTTATTAAACATGCAGAAGGACATTTTTTCCCTTGCATCTAACAAGTAAAAGCGGCCGGGCGCGGTGGCTCACGCTTGTAATCCCAGCACTTTGGGAGGCCGAGGCGGGCGGATCACAAGGTCAGGAGATCGAGACCACGGTGAAACCCCGTCTCTACTAAAAAATACAAAAAATTAGCCGGGCGTGGTGGCGGGCGCCTGTAGTCCCAGCTACTCAGAGAGGCTGAGGCAGGAGAATGGCGTGAACCCGGCAGGCGGAGCTTGCAGTGAGCCGAGATTGAGCCACTGCACTCCACCCCAGGCGACAGAGCGAGACTCCGTCTCAAAAAAAAAAAAAAAAAAAACAAGTAAAAGCACCTGCAGAGATCATTAGGGAGGAGCCTTGGCCTGATTGGTGGCAAAAGTGAGATGCTCAGTCCTTGAATGACAAAGAATGCCTGTAGAGTGCAGGTCAACTACATATGCACTTCAAAAAGATCTTCTGAAATCCTGTAGTGTTCTGGACATTGGACTGCTTGTCCCTGGGAAGTAGCAGCAGAAATCATCAGGTGGTGAACAGAAGAAAAAGAAAAGCTCTTCCTTTTTGAAAGTGTGTTTTTTTAATAAAAGCCAATATTCTTTTATAACTAGATTTTCCTTCTCTCCATTCCCCTGTCCCTCGCTCTTCCTCTCTTCTTCCAGATCTTCAAAGGGCTAGAAATCTGTTGCTATGGGCCCTTCACCAACATGCCCACAGGTAAGAGCCTGGGAGAACTCCAGAGTTCCAGCACCAGCCTTTGTCTTACATAGTGTAGTATTATAAGCAAGATCCCACGATGGGGGTTCCTCAGATTGCTGAGATGTTCTAGAGGCTATTCTATTTCTCTACCACCCTCCAAACAAAACAGCACCTAAATGTTATCCTGTGGCAAAAAAAAAAGCTATACCTTGCCCCCTTCTCAAGAGCATGAAGGTGGTGAATAGTTAGGATTCAGTATGTTACGTATTCAGATGGCGTTTAGCTGCTGTTAGTGCCAACATGTTAGTGAGAAAATACCTTTGGATAGGTAAAAATCAAGAAGGAGTTCTCCTCTTCCTAAACCATCTTAATTTACTTACATAGAAAGCACAGCAGCTGGCCCACCATGAACAGGCCCAGAGCAGGGGAAGATTCTCGGTGAACATTTTCTTTTCTTTTTCTTTTTTTTTTTTGAGGTCGAGTCTCTATCGCCCAGGCTAGAGTGCAGTGGCGCGATCTCGGCTCACTGCAACCTCCACCTCCCGGGTTCAAGTGATTCTCCTGCCTCAGCCTCCCAAATAGCTGAGACTACAGGCGTGTGCCACCACGCCTGGCTAATTTTTTGTATTTTTTTTTTTAGTAGAGACGGGGTTTCACCATGTTAGCCAATATGGTCCCGATCTCCTGACCTCGTGATCCACCCTCCTCAGCCTCCCAAAGTGCTAGGATTACAGGTGTGAGCCACTGTGCCCAGCCCTCTCCGTGAACATTTTCTAATTAAACTTGACACTGAATACAATGTTATGCTTAGGACTGCTATAAAGCTCACCTCTGGAGTTGCGCAGCACAAAGGCCTTGGTGTGTGTATAAATTTGGTTTGTTCTTTTCACAGCAAAAGCTACCCACCTTTGCCTCCTGTGCCTGCTTCTGCCCAGGGACTTAGGTCCTCTTACACCTTAGAGGAAGGCCTTAGCGTCTGGTCACAGGCAGATCAGTGACAGCAAGAAAACCTGGTTGCAATGTAATTTTGCTTCCATCCTCTATTATCAATTGGATTTTTATGAAATTTCCAAGTTCCACTCAAGGATTTCTCAGTGTTTTTTTACTTTGGTATAGTGGAAACCAGGGTTGCCAGGAAGTATTATTTTGGGGGTGAGTTAGTCAACCTTCATTCAGTCAGACAGACAGGAGCACCTCAGCAATTCCCAGAAACGGGCTGATGGGAAAGAGCAACATACATGAATGTCTTGAAGAACACATCCAACAGAGCCCATTGGGCAGTTCTGATTTTCCAGGTACACAGAGAACATCTCCACAGTCTCCTCTGATTTCTATTCCCCTGAGTATATGGATTCCAGCTCAGCATGTAGCCTTTCCCTGCTGAGGCTCTAACCAGGATAACATGTATTTTTTTGACTGGATGAATTATATTCCCATCTCTTGACATTTACAGTAATTACCACCAAGTATGGTATTTTCAGTGGCTGTGATTATCAACCAACACAGAATTAGGATGAAGGGAGGAAGGGAGGGAAGGAAGGTGGGTGTTTTTTCACACAGTGTCTTAGCCAGCAATTTAGCAATTAATGGAAATTAGATCTTCGATTTTTTTTTTCTTTCAAGCATTTTATTTGAGAGACTATCAAAGCTTATACCAAGTGGACTTATGGAGACTGATAACCAGAGTACATGGCATATCAGTGGCAAATTGACTTCAAATCCATACCCCTACTATTTTAAGACCATTGTCCTTTGGAGCAGAGAGACAGACTCTCCCATTGAGAGGTGTTGCTATAAGCCTTTATCCTGAGAGTGTAGGGTAGAGGGCCTGGGTTAAGTACGCAGATTATTGCAGTGATTTTACATCTGAATATCCTGTTTAGATCAACTGGAGTGGATGGTACAGCTGTGTGGTGCTTCTGTGGTGAAGGAGCTTTCATCATTCACCCTTGGCACAGTAAGTATTGGGTGCCCTGTCAGAGAGGGAGGACACAATATTCTCTCCTGTGATTGAGCAAGACTGACACCTGTCAGTCCCTATGGACGCCCCTACTGTAGCCTCAGAAGCCTTCTCTGCCCACATACCTGTGCCAGAAGACTCCACCTATAAGGGATGTTAAGGATTTGAGAACTGCACATATTAAATATACTGAGGGCAGACTCTTTCCCTCTCTTTTTGCCGTATGTCCCTCCCCCTCCTCTCTGTGACTGCCCCAGCATACTGTGTTTCAACAAATCATCAAGAAATGATGGGCTGGAGGCTGGGCATGGTGGCTCATGCCTGTAATCCCAGCACTTTGGGAGGCCGAGGCAGGTGGATCACTTGTCAGGAGTTTGAGACCAGCCTGGCCAACATGGTGAAACTCCATCTCTACTAAAAACAAAACAAAACAAAACAAAAAGTAGCCGGGCCTGGTGGAGCATGCCTGTAATGCCAGCTACTTGGGAAGTTGAGGTGTGAGCATCGCTTGAACCTGAGAGGCAGAGGTTGCAGTGAGCCAAGATTTCACCACTGCACTCCAGACTGGGTGACAGAGTGAGACTTTGTCTAAAAAAAAAAAAGAGAGAGAAAAAAGCTAGGCGCGGTGGCTCACGCCTGTAATCTCAGCACTTTGGGAGACTGAGGTGGGCAGATCACGAGGTCAAGAGATCGAGACCATCCCGGCCAACCAATATGGCGAAACCCCGTCCCTACTAAAAATACAAAAATTAGCTGGGTGTAGTGGTGCACGCCTGTAGTCCCAGCTACTTGAGAGGCTGGGGCAGGAGAATCACTTGAACCCCGGAGGCGGAGGTTGCAATGAGCCAAGATCGTGCCACTGCACTCCAGCCCGGGCGACAGAGCGAGACTCCGTCTCAAAAAAAAAAAAAAAAGAGAAATGATGGGCTGGGCCTAGTGCCTCACCCCTGCAATCACAACACTGGGAGGCCAAGGTGGGAGAATCGCTTGAGCCTGGGAGCTAAAGACCAGCCTGGGCAATACAGTAGGACCTCATGTCTACAAAAAAATTATGAAAAATTAGCCAAGGCCGGGTGCGGTGGATCATGCCTATAATCCCGGGGGTGAAGTTGAGCCCAGGAGTTTGAGACCAGCCTGGGCAACATGGCAAAACCCTGTCTCTACCAAAAAGACAAAAAAATTAGCCAGAGGTGGTGGTACGCGTCTGTAGTTCCAGCTACTTGGGAGGCTGAGGTGGAAGGATTGCTTGAGCCCAGGAGGCAGAGGTTGCAGTGAGCTAAGATCACACCACTGCACTCCAGCCTGGGTGATAGAGCAAGACCCTGTCTCAAAAACAAAATAAAATGATGAAGTGACAGTTCCAGTAGTCCCGCTCTGACACTTTCAATGCTCTTTCCTTCCTGGGGATCCAGGGTGTCCACCCAATTGTGGTTGTGCAGCCAGATGCCTGGACAGAGGACAATGGCTTCCATGGTAAGGTGCCTGCATGTACCTGTGCTATATGGGGTCCTTTTGCATGGGTTTGGTTTATCACTCATTACCTGGTGCTTGAGTAGCACAGTTCTTGGCACATTTTAAATATTTGTCGAATGAATGGCTAAAATGTCTTTTTGACATTTTTATTGTTGTTTATTTTATATTGTAAAAGTAATACATGAACTGTTTCCATGGGGTGGGAGTAAGATATGAATGTTCATCACAAAAATATAAATCAAGGCCGAGCATGGTGGCTCATGCCTATAATTCCAGCACTTTGGGAGGTCAAGATGGAGGCCAAGGTGGGAGCCTAGAAGTTCGAGACCAGCCTGGGCAACATAAGGAGACTTCATCTGTACAACAAATTTAAAAAGCAGCTGGGTGTGGTGGCAGATGCCTGTAGTCACAGCTACTTGGGAAGCTGAGGTGGGAGGATCACTTGAGCTCAAGAAGTCAATGCTTCAGTGAGCCACGATCACACCACTGCATTCCAGCCTGGGCGACAGAGCGAGACCGTGTCTCAGAAAGAAAAAAGAAAGTACAAATTTACACAAAAACAATAAAATAATCCCAGTAATTCCACCACTTGGAGATGATCACCATAAAATTCCACCAGGCATATGTGCATATATATACACATGTGTATTTTACAAAATGTAATCATAATTACACTGTTTTGCTTTTTTCCTTGAGATATTACATACATTTTTCCACATTGTTAAATTACAATGCTGTTTTCCTGGTGGCTTTCCTTTAACAGATTGAAGTTCATGTTAATACAGCTGCCAGAGGCTGTGGGCTTTCACCATCACCAGCAGTCACTCCTACGGCCTCTTCAGAGCAAGGCCTTATGTCCTGAAGCATTGCCTTTTTTTTTTTTTTTTTTTTTTTTTTTTTGAGGTGGAGTCTCACTCTGTCACCTAGCAGGCTGGAGTGCAGTGGCCCAGTCTTGGCTCACTGCAACCTTCGCCTCCTGGGTTCAAATGATTCTCCTGCCTCAGCCTCAGGGCAGATCACCTGACATCAGGAGTTTGAGACCAGCCTGGCCAACATGGTGAAACCCTGTCTCTACTAAAAATACAAAAATTAGCTGGGTGTGATGGCATGTGCCTGTAATTCCAGCTACTCAGGAGGCGGAGACAGGAGAATTGCTTGAACCCGGGAGGCAGAGGTTGAATGAGCCGAGATTGCACCATTGCGCTCTAGCCTGGGCGACAGAGCAAGACTCCGTCTCAAAAAAAAAAAAAAAAAAAACTGGCTTCTACCTCATTAATCCTAAGAACTCATAAAACCAGGACCCTGGAGTAGATTGATGAGAGCCTGGTCCAGGAGAATGAATTGACACTAATCTCTGCTTGTGTTCTCTGTCTCCAGCAATTGGGCAGATGTGTGAGGCACCTGTGGTGACCCGAGAGTGGGTGTTGGACAGTGTAGCACTCTACCAGTGCCAGGAGCTGGATACCTACCTGATACCCCAGATCCCCCACAGCCACTACTGACTGCAGCCAGCCACAGGTACACAGCCACAGGACCCCAAGAATGAGCTTACAAAGTGGCCTTTCCAGGCCCTGGGAGCTCCTCTCACTCTTCAGTCCTTCCACTGTCCTGGCTACTAAATTTTATGTACATCAGCCTTAAAAGGACTTCTGGCTATGCAAGGGTCCCTTAAAGATTTTCTGCTTGAAGTCTCCCTTTGAAATCTGCCATGAGCACAAAATTATGGTAATTTTTCACCTGAGAAGATTTTAAAACCATTTAAACGCCACCAATTGAGCAAGATGGTGATTCATTATTTATCAGCCCTATTCTTTTCTATTCGGGCTGTTGGCTTAGGGCTGGAAGCACAGAGTGGCTTGGCCTCAAGAGAATAGCTGGTTTCCCTAAATTTGCTTCTCTAAAACCCTATGTTCACAAAGGCAGAGAGTCAGACCCTTCAATGGAAGGAGAGTGCTTGGGATCGATTATGTGACTTAAAATCAGAATAGTCCTTGGGCAGTTCTCAAATGTTGGAGTGGAACACTGGGGAGAAAATTCTGAGGCAGGTATTAGAAATGAAAAGGAAACTTGAAGGCTGGGCATGGTGGCTCACGCCTATAATCCCAGCACTTTGGGAGGCCGAGGTGGGCGGATCACTGGAGGTCAGGAGTTCGAAACCAGCCTGGCCAACATGGTGAAACCCCATCTTTACTAAAAATACAGAAATTAGCCATGCATGGTGGTGGACGCCTGTAATCCCAGCTACTCGGGTGGCCAAGGCAGGAGAATCGCTTCAGCCCGGGAGGTGGAGGTTGCAGTGAGCCAAGATCATGCCACGGCACTCCAGCCTGGGTGACAGTGAGACTGTGGCTCAAAAAAAAAAAAAAAAGGAAAATGAAATTAGAAGAGATTTCTAAAAGTCTGAGATATATTTGCTAGATTTCTAAAGAATGTGTTCTAAAACAGCAGAAGATTTTCAAGAACCGGTTTCCAAAGACAGTCTTCTAATTCCTCATTAGTAATAAGTAAAATGTTTATTGTTGTAGCTCTGGTATGTAACCCATTCCTCTTAAAATGTAAGACCTCTGGCATGAATATTTCATATCTATAAAATGGATTATTCCTGGTGAGCCAGGAAGGAAGCTGTTGCTTTCTTTGAGGTGATTTTTTTTCCCTTTGCTCCCTATTGCTGAACCATACAGCTTCATAAATAATTTTGCTTGCTGAAGGAAGAAAAAGTGTTTTTCATAAACTCATTATCTAGGACTGTTTATAGCTGTTGGAAGGACTAGGTCTTCCCTAGCCCCCTCAGTGTGCAAGGGCAGTGAAGACTTGATTGTACAAACTACGTTTTGTAAATGTTGTGCTGTTAACACTGCAAATAAACTTGGTAGCAAACACTTCCACCATGAATGACTGTTCTTGAGACTTAGGCCAGCCTACTTTCTCAGAGCCTTTTCACTGTGCTTCAGTCTCCCACTCTGTAAAATGGGGGTAATGATAGTATCTACCTCCTAGGATTTATTGAGGCAGCTTAAATACCTTTTGTATTTCCTGTTGCTGCCAAAACAAATTGTTGCAAGGTCAGAAGTCTGAGGTGGCTCAACTGTTTCTTTGTTTCAGGTTTCGTGAGGCCAAAATAAAGGTGTTCGCAGGGCGTGTTCTCTTCTAGAGGCTCTGGGTCCTTGCAGTTTTAGGACTAAGATCCCTGTTTCCCGCCGGCTGTTGTCTGGGCATCATTCTCAGCTTCTTGAGGCTCCCCACATTCCTAGGCTCCTGGCCTGTCTGCCTCCATCTTCAAAACCAGCAATGGGTGGTCAAGTTTTTCTCACACTGAATCTTGCTGACTGTTGCATCTTTCTAACTCCTGCCAGAGACATTTCTCTGTTTCTAAGGGCTCAAGTGATTAGATTGCACCCACTTGGTAATCCAAAGTGATCTTCATATCTTAAGGTCCATAGCCTTAATTATAGCTGCGAAGTCCCTTCACAGCAGTACCTAGATTAGTGTTGGATTGAACAACCAGAAGACAGCAATCAAGGGAGGACATCTTTAGAATTCTGCCTACCACTTGTATCTAACATGCTTAATCCACAGATGACACTCTCTACCATTATTTCCTGGTCCTCACACTGCTCAGAGATTGGAATCCTTTTTGAGAAAAGAGAATGAAGTCATCACATAATTCAGTCCTGCTGTATTTGCTGGAAACAGTGAAGGAAGATAGAGAAAATGGAGCTAACTGCCAATATTACATTTTATATCAGTCTTCATCATAGCCCTATGAAGTGGATATTTGTTACCTCATTGGAAAATGGGAGTTGAATCTCAAGTTCCTTGTTTGTAAGATTTTACTCAGATTTGCACAGCTAATAAATGACTACATGGAGATCCAAAGCCACCTTTCTGTTCCCATCATCAGCTTTCCATCTGCCTCTGCCACTGACCTCGGGACAGAAGGTTCAAGCCTTAAGGGAATTTGGAGAGAGAACTAGATTTTGAGGGGAACTCGCACTCACTTCCCTTTTGGGCCATAGTAGGAGACAGTAAAAGCAACCCCATATCAGGCAAAGGGTCTTATAGGAGTGGATCATGGCTGCTATTTCCACTTCTCTCTGGCCTCCCAGCTTATGACTGTATCTTAGTTGTCAAAGCCTTCCAGTTCATCCTCACCTACAGCTTGACTTCCCTAGGGCCCATGCCAGCTCCCTGTCTACCTGCCAGCGAGTTGATGAGTCTCAGTGTTAGCAGTAAAGGCAGGTGGGAAGCAAGCAGAAGTGCTACTGGGCCTTGTGGGTAAGCCAGGCCTCAGCCTTCTGACCCCATCACTGATGGGTTAATAGGAAAAGCAGTATCCATCTAGTACAGCCTGCCTTTTCAGGAATAGTGAGTGAAAGCAAAGATGACTAAAATACATTAAAGTTTTCTGTAATTGTCTCTAAGGTCTCCCAACAAATATATACCCCATCTGTTTCAAGCTCTGCATAACCTTTCCCAGAAGTCAAGTTCAGGCCCTGGCCTCATGGTGCCTGGCCCAGGTTAAGAGTGCTACCTGATGATGGAGTTAATCCACGTTCCTTTGACCTCTGACTTTAAGATGTCCTCCCACTTTTCCACCCCACAATCTCTAGCCCTCTCTGGGCACAGCAGCACTTGGGAACTAGCTCCTGTACTGCCTTTATCTCATTTTACAAAACAAACTTCTACAAAGAAGCTGGAAAGGAAAGAGGAGAAAGGATCATCATGCAGGCACAGGGAGGGGGCCTAGAGAAGAGCTCTGGCAGATTATGTCCCTCTTAAAAAATGCAACCAGAATCATCAACAAAGTATCGCCTCAAAAACATGCAGGAGAAAAAGAAAGGAATCAGTGTTGGGGTGGTTGGAGCAGAAGGAGCCAAACTGCCCAGAATGTGTCCTCTGAAGGCTGCGAGGAGCAGATAAGGTCAGCCCCAGAGGCAGACGGCACACAGAGAATGGCAGGATGAGGGGGAGCTGCAGATTTATGCAAAGAAGCCCCAGAGAATGGGGCCTGCTGCCCAGGGAATGTGGGGGCTCACTTATCAAAGACTACTGGAAAATGGCTGAGCCGGCAACCCCCTCCACTACGGTGATGCCTCGTTCTCTTGAACAGCCTGTAACTCTGCCTGTAACAAGGAGAAAATTAAAGCAACACATCTGGCCAAATAGAAAATTAAGGAAAACTGGCTGGGCGCGGTGGCTCACGCTTGTAATCCCAGCACTTTGGGAGGCCGAGGCGGGCGGATCACGAGGTCAGGAGATCGAGACCACGGTGAAACCCCATCTCTACTAAAAATACAAAAAATTAGCCGGGCGTGGTGGCGGGCGCCTGTAGTCCCAGCTACTCGGAGAGGCTGAGGCAGGAGAATGGCGTGAACCTGGGAGGTGGAGCTTGCAGTAAGCCGAGATTGCGCCACTGCACTCCAGCCTGGGCGACAGAGCGACACTCTGTCTCAAAAAAAAAAAAAAGAAAAGGAAAATTAGAAACAGCTCCTATGGAGAGCAGGGATTGGGGAGGTGTAGAGGGGCTGATCCTGAATGTCTGGAGGATCAGGAAAATGTAAGCAATTGTTTAAGGGACTGGAAGGAATCAAGATCTGGAGAGAGATCCTCCCGATTCTGGTGGCTGGGGAATATGAACTGTGGAGACATGGTTTCAAGGACTCAAAATGATATGACAGCTTAACATTTACAGTTCAGTGCAGAGGCTCTCAAAGCATGATCCCCTGATAGGAGTGTGAGGGGGCAACACCATCACCTAGGAATTTGTTAGATATGCAAATTCCCAGACCCACTGAATCCCAGACTTAGGTGGGGCCAGCAACCTGTGATTCTGCAACAGGCTCAAGTTTGAGAACAAATAACTTAGTGTAAGGGGCTGCTAATTGGTATAAAATGTTACCTGTGGTCTATTATTTTGTCTGTAGTGAATATTGGGCTTGTTATTTTTTTATTTTTTATTTATTTATTTTTTTTGAGGTGGAGTCTCGCTCTGTCGCCCAGGCTGGAGTGCAGTGGCGCGATCTCGGCTCACTGCAAGCTCCACCTCCCGGGTTCACGCCATTCTCCTGCCTCAGCCTCTCCGAGTAGGTGGGACTACAGGCGCCTGCCACCACGCCCAGCTAATTTTTTTTATTTTTTAGTAGAGACGAGGTTTCACCGTGGTCTCGATCTCCTGACCTCGTGATCCGCCCACCTCGGCCTCCCAAAGTGCTGGGATTACAAGTGTGAGCCACCACGCCCAGCCTGAATATTGGGCTTGTTAAGGATAAATAAGGTTTGTGGGCTGTTAAGTGGTTCTTCTCTACAAGGTTGCAACAGCTGGCTTCAGTTAACTTCAAAAAGGCCCTTTAAAGCAAAGACAGTAGTCCCCCCAACTCATCCATGGTTTTGATTTCAATTACTTATGGTCAACCATGGTCCAAAAATATTAAAAGGAAAATTCCGGAAACCAGTCATACGTTTTAAATTGTACGCCATTCTAAGTATTGTTTGACTTGTTCTATTTTATTATTAGTTATTGTTGTTAATCTCTTACTGTGCCCAATTTATAAATTTTATCATAGGTATGTATGTATAGGGAAAAACATAATATATATAGGGTTTGGTACTATCCGAGGGTTCAGGCATCCACTTGTGGTCTTGGAACATATGCCCCGCAGATAAGGGGGGACTGCTGTACAATGCAAAGGACAAAGATTAAATTATATTAGCAATCTAGGAGCAGAAGGGCAAGACTGCTTTTTTAAAAAACAGCTAAAGGTTTAGGAGGTTTTATTAATGTTTAAATTGTACTGAAACCACAGCTGCAGCCTTTGACTCCACATACAGATATGCAAATGTGGCTTTCAAAAGAAAGGCAATTTCAGACAGCCCTCAAGGTAACAAGAACAAATAAAACAAATGATTTTGTAATTTATCTTTATTGACTGATGGTGCGCAAGGCACAGCCCATACCCTGTGAGAGTCAGCAACAGCTGAGCTCTCTGAGGAGAGACGAGAAAGTTAGCCTGGAGGGAGAGGCAGGCTGACCCATAGACGGGTGACAGGAAAGCCACGGAGCGGGCAGATGGGAGAAGAAGACAACTAAATTAAAAGGGAAGGAAAATGAAAACCCAGCCCTGGGTCCTGTAGACCATCTGATCTTGCTGGCTCTCAGCAGCAACAACAATAATCATTAATGACTATCATTTGCCACACTCCTACTAAGTGCCATGCACTATTCCCCACATACAAATGAGGAAAATGAAGCTTTGAGAGGTCAAGCAACTTACCCAAGGACACAACAAAAGGAAGGGGCAGAGCCCAGATTCAAACAACGATTTGTGTGAGGCTGAAGCCCTGTGCTCTTTCTGGTGCATTATGCTGGGAACCAGTCCAGGGAGGCAGTGAATAACAATAAGGTTAATGGGCCGGGCACAGTGGCTCATGCCTGTAATCCCAGCACTTTGGGAGGCCGAGGCGGGCAGATCACGAGGTCAGGAGATCGAGACCATCCTGGCTAACATGGTGAAACCCTGTCTGCACTAAAAATACAAAAAAATTAGCTGGACATGGTGTCGGGCACCTGTAGTCCCAGCTACTCAGGAGGCTGAGGCAGGAGAATGGCATGAACCTGGGAGGCAGAGCTTGCAGTGAGCCATGATCGCGCCACTGCACTCCAACCTAGGTGACAGAGTGAGAGTCCATCTCAAAAAACAAAAAAACAAAACGATAAGGTTAATGATTGAGGGGACGCTTTGTGCCCAGTTCTGTGGTATTCTGGGCATGCGTGTGTCTGTGTGTGTGTGTGTGTGTGTGTGTGTATGTAACTGGAAAAGAGGGTGAAAACCTCCATTTCTGACCTTCAAATTGGTTACTATCCAATGAGTAACGCAAGAAAAGAAAGCCAAAGAAAACTTGCAGAATTCTGGTGTAAAAGTTCTTTTGGGGCCGTGTGGTGGGGCCAGGCTCTGCCTGTTGTGGGAGACTTCTGGTGGAGACATCTCAGCTGGGCCTTGGGCCTTAAGTAAAATTTAGCCAGATGAAAAGGAAAGCTGGAGATTCCACAGGCCCAGGTGAGAGCCTCCAGCTGCTAGAATTGGAGGAAGGAGCACCTGATTCAGAGAGATGAGAAAAGACAAGAGAGTCCTGAAAGGATACATATCTCTGACCCTTTGTCCCCACCCAATCTCCCCAGACCTTCCATCCCAAGCCCAAACACAACCTTTCCAATTCCTTACCTGCTGCTCCTTTTCAGGCCCCCTGGCCACCAAATGTAGGAACCCATAAATTTTGCTCATACTCTATGTTCTACTAGGCAAGTCCTGATCTGTCATCTCCACAGGCCCCAATCCTGCCCCCTCATCCCTACAGAGCCTTCTCCAGGTTTTCTAGGCCAGAATCTCTCCCCATTTAGAATACTCCAGAAGTTTTGCTTTATTTGTGAGACTTTATTCAATTGAAGTTACTTGTGTGCGTATTTTATCCTCTCTATTTGACTAGAAGGTCCTTATAATCCTTTATGACCATAATTATTTTATCTTTGATATAACCCAGCTCTGTAACTAGCAGATACTTTGTTAGGCACCCAGTGAGTTTTTCCTAAATGAGTGAAGTAAAGGATGAATGAACGGACTCAGTGCATTGAAGGGCTTATCCAACTACTGGTTCCACTCTCAAGACCTTTGGAAAACTAGCCATATTCTGGAATGCTAATTCCCTTCAATGCCTTTCGCCCATTTTTCTATGATCCTGATTTACTCCAAAAACAATATAAGGGATCTAAGTGTCCAAGAATGACTCCTTCTAAACCCACACCTAAGGATTTTCTCTCTCTCTTTTTTTTTTTTTTTTTTGAGACAGAGTTTCACTCTTGTTGCCCAGGCTGGAGTGCAATGGTGTGATCTCAGCTCACTGCAACCTCTGCCTCCAGGGTTCAAGTTATTCTCCCTGTCTCACCCTCCCAAGTAGCTGAGATTACAGGCGCCTGCCACCATGCCCAGCTAATTTTTGTATTTTTAGTAGAGACAGGGTTTCACCACATTGGCCAGGCTGGTCTTGAACTCCTGACCTCAGGTGATCCACCCACCTTGGCCTCCCAAAGTGCTGGGATTACAGGCATGAGCCACCGCACCTGGCCTCTTTGATTCTCTTTTGCCTATTATGAAGTCTACCCCTTTGTAATTAATTAGACCAATGTCCACCCAGAAAGAATAACATTTTCCCCTATCCATCAGCGAGGTCTTCTCCATGATGGACATTCAAGGCAGACAGAGAGACTGCTGCTGCAATAACTGGGGAAATAATTGTGGTGTTCATGATGATTTCTTTGCAGGTTCAAAGCACTAGCCCAGGCCGGGCGCGGTGGCTCACGCTTGTAATCCCAGCACTTTGGGAGGCCGAGGCGGGCGGATCACGAGGTCAGGAGATCGAGACCACGGTGAAACCCCGTCTCTACTAAAAGTACAAAAAAATTAGCCGGGCGTGGTGGCGGGCGCCTGTAGTCCCAGCTACTCGGAGAGGCTGAGGCAGGAGAATGGTGTGAACCCGGGAGGCAGAGCTTGCAGCGAGCCGAGATCGCGCCACGGCATTCCAGCCTGGGTGAGAGAGCGAGACTCCGTCTCAAAAAAAAAAAAAAAAAGCACTACCCCAGCCATTATCTCTCCCACTTCACTAGGATAAAATTGCTAACCCCACTTTATAGGTGCTAAAACAGGTCCAGGGCCTTGTCAAAGGTCACTCAGTGAGCTGGTGGCAGACCTGGAAATAACTAGCCTAGGAGTCCCTATTCATTAGGCCACAGATGGAAATGCCCTCATTATGCTGTCTGGGCTATGTCTGAGTGAGAGTCAACTAACGACTCCAGTTAAATGGAGTTATGCACTGGAAGATAAGTTTGTGACTATAGAGTGTTTTTCTCTGCAATGCTGCAGCAGTTGGCACTGGTTAATTCCAGAGGGTGTGTGTGTGTGTGTGTGTGCATGTGTCTGTGTGTTTAAAGCATTATCGCACATCCTAGATGAGGGAAGAGAGGGTGAATCCAAGGTAACACAGACACACAGGTAAGCAGATGTTTGCCATCTTCTCTTGAAAGTCATATAAAACCAAATGACAGTGTATATCAGCAGGAGAAACTCAACTTAGGAGGCTCTTCCCAACTGTTAGGCTATATAACTCTGGAATAAGCTAGTACAAATTAGGTAGAAAGTCTAGGATTGTTCCTAGAGCCTGGTGGCGGGAGGTCTTTCCTGGAGGCAAAGGACTGTGGGGCTGTCTCAGGGCCTTCTGCAGCTGCTAAGTGAGAAGCCTGCCGACGGGATCATCCCTAAGCCCACAGAAGCTCTGAAAGCTATGGAAACCAAGATCTGTACAGGAGCCACTTCTGGTTTCTAATGCCTAAGAAATTAAGATGGAAAAAAAAAATTCCCATGGAAATTCAAGAATGCAAGAATGTTCTGGGGCCGGGCACGGTGGCTCATACCTGTAATCCCAGCACTTTGGAAGGCCAATCACCTAAGGTCAGAAGTTCAAGACCAGCCTGGTCAACATGGTGAAACCCTGTCTCTACTAAAAATAGAAAATTAGCCGGGCGTGGTGGCGTGCACCTGTAATCCCAGCTACTCAGGAGGCTGAGGCCAGAGAATCACTTGAACCCGGGAGCCGGAGGTTGCAGCGAGCTGAGATCATGCCATTGCACTCCAGCCCAGGCAACAAGAGCAAAACTCCATCTCAAAAAAAAAAAAAAAAAAAAGTTCTACAACGTGGCCACAGGTCTGTGCTGGCTAAGGCAGTGACGTCCCCCTCCCACCAAAGCCCAAACCTTCTAACGTCATCCTAAAGTGTGGGAATCACCTCTTCACCTCAGGCCAGCTCTGGGCTTTTCTCAGCCTATTCATCAGCCTCCATTAGTCCTCAGCTCTGCTGAGGCCTCAGCAGCTTCCGAGTCCCACTGAAGGCTGTGAGTCATAGAATGGGCAGAGGGCAGGCCGGGCGTGGTGGCTTAAGCCTGTAATCCCAGCACTTTGGGAGGCCGAGGCGGGTGGATCACGAGGTCAGGAGATCGAGACCATCCTGGCTAACACGGTGAAACCCCATCTCTACTAAAAATAAAAAAAATTAGCCAGGCGTGGTGGTGGGTGCCTGTAGTCCCAGCTACTCAGGAGGCTGAAGCAGGAGAATGGCGTGAACCCGGGAGGCGGAGCTTGCAGTGAGCCGAGATCCTGCCACTGCACCTCAGCCTGGGCGACAGAGCAAAACTCCATCTAAAAAAAAAAAAAGAAAGAACGGGCAGAGGGCATAAAACCTGAGCCCAGAGGTGGTGGTTGCACAACATTGTGAATGCACTAAATGCCCCTGAATTGTACATTTTAAAATGGCTAATTGTATGTTATGTGAATTTCAATCGATTTTTTTAAAAAATCAAACTGAGCCACCTTTGGGGTGGGGAGAAGAGCTGAGCCAGGCTCTGAGGATTTGAGGGTTGAAACTCCTTGCAGGGAGTGCAACGAACGACAATGGGGAGGCCAGTCTGGGCCTCCCCACTCCTCCTCCAGGACCAGATGGGAACTGGGGCTAGGGAGAAAGGCCCAACTGGGGCAGCGCCGGGCTCTGGGCAGAAGAGAAGCACTCAGTGAATGTGAGGAGGCTGCAGCCGTCGGCTCATTTGCATCATAAGTGATTGGTTTTCCCTGCTCGTCCCTCATTAGGACACAATGGACAGTTGTTTGCTGGCGCAGCAGATCCATTTACCAAGGGAGAGAGGAGACAGAGCACAAGTGACCGATGGGTAATAGTGTCGAAGGGTGGGCAGCCGCCTCCCCTCCCGTGTGCTCCCAGGCCACTGGGACTCTTGTTTTCACACAATGAGAAGGGACCTTAGAGAGCAAATCACCGCTTCACTTTATAGAAGAGACAGGTACTGAGAGGAGGTGAGACTTGCTGTGGTCAAACAGTGAGAACATAGCAAAACTAAGCACTTTAAACTCTAACCTCTGGATCCTTTTTCTTTGAGACAAGGTCTTGCTCTGTCACCCAGGCTGGAGTAGTACAGTGGCACGATCTCAGCTCACTGCAACCTCTACCTTCCAAGCTCAAGTGATCCCCCCACCTCAACTTTCTGTGGGCCACGACACCTGGCTAATTTTTTGTAGAGACAAGGTCTCACTGTGTTGCCCACATTTTTCTCGAACTCCTGGGCTCAAGTGATCCACCAGCCTTGGCCTCCCAAAGTGCTAGGATTACAGGTGTGATCCACAGCACTGGGCCTGTTTGGTTTTTGTTTTGTTTTGTTTTGTTTTTTTTGAGATAGGGTTCCACTCTGTCATCCAGGCTAGAGTGCAGTGGTATGATCACTGCTCACTACAGCCTTGCACTCCTGGTTCAAGTGATCCTCCCACCTCAGCCTCCTGAGTAGATAGGACTACAAGTATGTGCCACCACGCTTAGCTAATTTTTATTTCTTTTTATTTTTTCTAGAAACAGTGTTTCCCTATGTTGCCCAGGCTGGTCTCACCTGGGTTCAAGTGATCCTCCCACCTCAGCCTCCTGAATAGCTGGGATTACAAGTGTGAGCCACTGCACCAGGCCTGGATTCTAAACTGTCATTTGAGGGTTCACTTCGTTTCCCCACAATACCTTCTCTGTGCCCCCATTCCCATCTCTGTGGTCTCCTGTTCCCGGGGCCTTCATTTCCATCATTCTGTCTCCTGTGTCTATTTCTTTTTCTCTGTTTCTGTTCCTCTTTGTATCTTTTCCTCTTGGTTTCTAGGCAGCTAGGATAATTAGTAGACTTTTAATTAACCCCTGCCCTAACAAAGGTGGGTCTGGCATAAGAGGCAGCAATTTAGCAAGTGCCTTGGTTTGTTTTGGGGATAGGTGGGGAGAGAAAAATATGTGTTGGGGCCTGTTATAAACCAGGCACTAAGACAGACACATAACACACTTTATCTCATTTCATCCTTTCAATCTTGCAAGGTAGGTGTTCTTAGAGACAAAAAGGGTGAGGCTCAGAGAGGTTAAGTAACTTGTGCAAGGGCACCCAGCTAGCAAATTGTAGTTACCTGACTCCAAAACCTCTGTTCTTCCATCTCATACCCTGGCACAGGGTCTAATGCAGGGTAAGGGGCTCATTGATTCCAGGCTCAAGGGAGGCACAAAGTCACTGAAGGAGACCACTGTTTTGTTGCTGCCCTCTAGGCAGCGACTGCGTCCCCCCAGAGCCCCCTCCTTCTCTGAGCCCCTTCTGCAGGGTGGCGAAATCTCACAAATGCAAGCTTTTGCCCCCGGGGAGGTGGGGAGGCAGTGATCAAGAAAGAAACCTGACAAACCCAGACCAACCATGGGGGTCTCCCTCCTGTTAACACTCCTCCCTAACAGCCCTCCCGGTGGTTCCCCGTCTGCCCCTCCCCTTTATGGGTCAAGCCTGCTGGTGTCTGTGTCTGTTTCATTGTGCTGTGGGGGAAGGGGAGAGTCAGGGGTGAGTGGGTGTCTGTGTGCATGAACATAAGGCCTCCGGGTTCATTCTGACACTGAATGAAAAACTCACCAATTATTCATCCAATCTCATTAATATGCAGACAGACATCTGTTATTTAGGAGTCAACAGCAGAGGCATTTTCTTGTGGGGAGGGGCACTAGTGTACATGGCTCTCTTGTCTCTCCGCTGCTAGGGGGTAGCTACTCAGGAATCATCCCACACCTCCCGACCTGGAGCCTCCCATCTCTCTGACCCTCACTCACAGCTTTGAGGACAGCAAGTAAGGGATTGACCAGACAGAGATGGAGGGATATCTGGGAACCTGGCTGGAAGGAAGGAAGCAGAAGAGGAGCTGCCTTGTGTAGAACAAACTCAGAACAAAACGCTAAATCCTTTCCTGGGGAAGAGAATGTGGAGTTGGGGGAGAGAGCTGTGCCAAGAGTGCCTGCCCCACTGGGAATCTCAGGGACATGACCCCTCCCCCCACACCTTCCTCAGCCTGCAGGACAAGTCTGAGTGCATCTGAAGCAGGGAGAGGGTCACTATGGCAACATGAAGTCCTCACCCAGAGACTGCAGAAAAAGTAATAAGAGGAGTTCAGGAAAATGGAGACCAAGAGACCTCAATCTTTGGAGGAGTCACTAAAGCTCTCTTCAGGCCCCAGGATAGGTGTGGGAACAAGACATAACTACCTCCTGCTTTCTGTCTTCTGTCTTCATCCAGTCTTCAAGTCCCAGCAGAAAATACCCCTCCAAGAAGCCTTTCCCGACTGCCTCAGGCCCAGCTTAGAAGCACTTAAGCCTTGGTGTCTTGGTTGTAAAGAATAAAAGTTGACATCAGCTCAGCAACACAATGAGGTAGATATGGTGATCAGCCCCCTTTTCTAGGTGCAAAAACTGAGGTTCGGAGAGGTGCTGGGCCTCACCAAAGACTCCCCAGGGAAGAAGCATCAGAGTTCAACCCAGGCCCTAGGACTTCTGCCTCAGAACCTGAAGCTCTTCCCACGGACTGTACCTCCTGGGAGGGCCAGAGTCACAAGGGGAGGACCCTTGTCAGCTGAAGTGTTTCAGGAGTTGATTGAGTCCTCTCTTCCCATCCACCCTGTCCTTCCCCCTCCTCCCTGCTAGGCAGGCTGATTGCCTAGGTTAAGAAACACTAGTCTGGGCGAGGTGGCTCACGCCTGTAATCCCAGCACTTTGGGAGGCCGAGGCAGGCGGATCACTAGGTCAGGAGATTGAGACCATCCTGGCTAACACGGTGAAACCTCGTCTCTACTAAAAATACAAAAAATTAGGCCAGGCGCAGTGGCTTATGCATGTAATCCCAGCACTTTGGGAGGCCAAGATAGGCGGACCACGAGGTCAGGAGATCGAGACCATCCTGGGTAACACAGTGAAACCCCATCTCTACTAAAAATACAAAAAATTAGTCGGACGTGGTGGCAGGTGCCTGTAGTCCCAGCTACTCGGGAGGCTGAGGCAGGAGAATGGCATGAATCCAGGAGGCAGAGCTTGCAGTGAGCCGAGATCACGCCACTGCACTCCAGCCTGGGCGACAGAGTGAGACTCCGTCTCAAAAAAAAAAAAAATTAGCCAGGCGTGGTGGCGGGCGCCTGTGGTCCCAGTTACTGGGGCGGCTGAGGCAGGAGAATGGCGTGAACCCGGGAGGCGGAGCTTGCAGTGAGCCAAGATTGGGCCACTGCACTCCAGCCTGGGCAATAGAGCGAGACTCTCAAAAAAAAAAGAAACACTAGTCTGGGCGCGGTGGCTCATGCCTGTAATCCCAACACTTTGGGAGGCCAAGGTGGGTGGATCACCTGAGGTCAGGAGTTCGAGACCAGCCTGGCCAACATGGTGAAACCCCATCTCTACTAAAAATATAAAAATTAGGTCAGGTGCGATGGCTCATGCTTGTAATCGCAGCACTTTGGGAGACTGAAGCAGATAGATCATGAGGTCAAGAGATCGAGACCATCCTGGCCCACATGGTGAAACCCTGTCTCTACTAAAAATACAAAAATGGCTGGGCACGGTGGCTCATGCCTGTAATCCCAGCACTTTGGGAGGCCGAGGTGGGTGGATCACCTGAGGCTGGGAGTTCAAGACTAGCCTGACCAACATGGAGAAACCCCCGTCTCTACTAAAAATACAAAATTAGCCAGGCATGGTGGCACATGGCTGTAATCCCAGCTACTTCAGGAGGCTGAGGCAGGAGAATCACTTGAACCC
The DNA here is from genome assembly GCF_009828535.3 of Hylobates moloch. Taxonomy (NCBI): domain Eukaryota; kingdom Metazoa; phylum Chordata; class Mammalia; order Primates; family Hylobatidae; genus Hylobates; species Hylobates moloch. Next base: position 26,719,098 of record NW_026652285.1, on the reverse strand, counting down.
AGGAGGTGAGGTTGCTGTGAGCCGAGATTGTGCCAGTGCACTCCAGCCTGGGTAATAAGAGTGAAACTCCGTTTCAAAAAAAAAAAAACACTAAAATTAGCTGCACATGGTGGCGCGCGCCTGTAGTCCCAGCTACTCAGGAGGCTGAGGCAGGAGAATCGCTTGAACCCAGGAGGCGGAGGTTGCAGTGAGCCGAGATGGTGCCACTGCACTCCAGCCTGAATGACAGAGTGAAACTCCGTCTCAAAAAAAAAAAAACAAAAAAAAACAGAAACACTGGCAGCCATCACAGTGTGATTAGTTGTTTATTTCATTAAATGTTTAACGAGGCTACATTGTTTCCCAAACCAGTGTCTAATTTGTGAGGGAAACAGCTGCAGAGAAGGAAGCTGGGTGACTCCTGCATCTGGGGTGGGGAAGGGAGTAAGGTCCCCTCCCTCCATCCTACAGAGGCCTTTGAGGATCAGAAACTGTCCCATTCCCTCCTCCCGCCCACTGAGCTCCTCAGTCCAGAGCCCTCCTTCCCAGAAACAAAATGTCTGGCAACCCAGACCTGCAGAAAGGGACCAAAAATCCATTCCTGGTGGTATTGAAAATGTATTAAACTTTGAGGGGTCCTCCAGCTGATTGATTTTTCTAATTATGTTTGCTTTAGACGGATATTTAAATGCGTTTGCATTCCCTGAGCTCACATGGCAGGAGATGAAGGTCGGAGGAAAGAGGGGGCACAAACACTCCACACTCTACACTTTGGTGGTTGCAGGCTTGAACCTGCTATGCACTGAGAAGTCCAAAGTGGAAAAGAGAAGCCACTCAGCTAAAAATCGCAAGTCGATTTTTATGGCAGGTCCTTGTGGGGAAAGGGTCAGTACTCAGAGACAGATGGAGATCAACCTAGCTGGGCCTGGAGCCCCTACCCTCTCCTATACCCTTAGCCGAGGACTCAGGGTCCTTGAGTCAGTCCCTAACCAGGTCTCAGTTTGAGGGGGTGGTTATCCAAGGGCACTTAGATAATTTCAAATGCCATTGAAGTTATCCTAGAATCTTTTGAGACTGGCTGAGATGAACTAGTCCCATAGGAGAGGTTGGAATAGGGATATCTGATGAGCCAGGGAGTGGTGGGTGGGGATTCCTTTCCTCTCAAGACTGGAACCTGGCATAAGGGAAAGGAGAAGCTATTTTTTATTTTTTTATTTATTTATTTTTTTTAGAGACAGGGTCTCACTCTGACACTCAGGCTGGAAGACAATGGCATGATCATAGCTCACTGTAGTCTCGAACTCCTGGCCTCAAGCAATCCTCCCAGCTTGGCCTTCCAAAGGAGGAATCTTGACTGGGATTATAGGTGTGAGCCACTGCCGAGAAGCTATTTTAAATGACACACCTCAGAGGCAAATCTCCCAGCCCCAACACCACATCCAGATAACCATCTATCCAAAAAACAACTCTGATCACTTCACTCTCTGCCTGAAATTCCTGGTGGTTTCATCCTCTGAGGATGACTTCATTCATCCTCAGAATGAAATCCTGGTTCCTCTGTGGACCCTGCAGTAGCCTCAGTGTACCTTCCTAGCCTTGTCTTCTATTCTCCCAGCCATGGGAGCCCCAACAGTGCTATGCTCGTTCTCATCTCCACGTGTTTACACATGCTGTACCCTCTGCCCAGAGTGTCTTTACTACCCCTTCCCTGCCTGGAAAACTCCTCTTCAACCCTCAGGACCTGGCTCACAGGACTGGCTTCTCAGGCTGCAAGGAGCTCCCATAGCACCCCATACATGTACAAATATCCCTCAGCCATGGCACCCTCACACCTGGGGTACCTCTCTTCCACACTGGCTGGCCTCCAGAAGCTTAGAGACTGGTCCTTGCAATCTCCCAAGCCAGTGTATGCCACACAGTTGGTGTTAGTACATACTTGCTGAATGAATGAATGAGGGAGGAATGGGCTATAAATTTGGGTGGGATCCCAGCAGATAGTTGGGTAAGGTCAGTGTTCTCTTCCAGTGTGTCTGGGAGAACTGGCTAGGGCTGGGGCTGGGGGAGGGAAGGGCCAGGGATGGTTCCTGGGGGAGAATGTCACCGAAAAGAGGCCAGTGGGACCAGAGCCAGGGAGGGAATACAGGACAATCTGAAACCAGACTCCCGAGAAAACAGACCAGCACTGTCTTTCCTGACAACAGGCGCTGAGCCGTCCTCTCCACTGTCTTTCCTTTAAGGGACAGGGTAGGGGTGACTCTAACAGCTGATGCTCCCCTGAAAGTCATGACGGAACTCAGCATGGAAGGAGAGAAAGGTCCCTGGCCTGAGCCTCTAAGGAGACCCCAGAATCAAACTACTGACCTCTCAGGAAACTTCACGCTGTACAGGGGTAGCTTCTGTGATGTGGAAGCTTTTGATGCCTTCTTTTTTTTTTTTTTTTTTTGGAGACGGAGTCTCCCTCTGTCACCCAGGCTAGAGTGCAGTGGCGCAATCTCAGCTCACTGCAAGCTCCGTCTCCCGGGTTCATGCCATTCTCCTGCCTCAGCCTCCTGAGTAGCTGGGACTACAGGCACTGCCACCATGCCCGGCTAATTTTTTGTATTTTTAGTAGAGATGGGGGTTTCACCGTGTTAGCCAGGATGGTCTCGATCTCCTGACCTTGTGATCTGCCCGCCTCGGCCTCCCAAAGTGCTGGGATTACAGGCGTGAGCCACCGCGCCCGACCTGATGCCTCCTTATCCCCACAACCCCCAGGGCACCAGCAGGCTCCAAGCCAGGGGTACAGATGGTGAGCAGGACCCCTCCCACACTAGCAGCAGGCCTGGCTGGGCTGAGAAATGCTGACAAATTGCATGTCAGTCTGCTCTAAAACCCCCTAATGGCCTGAGAATTGCCCACTTCATTAACTAGGGTGAACAGTCCCAGGATGTCTCCTTCTCCCAACTCTGACTCCTAAAAGGACACTTCTGATCCAACCTATGGCTTTGTCCTCTGCTCTATATGTGGACATGGACAGGAAAGTTCTCCAGTTTCCCTCTTACTGCTAGAGATTGGTAGATTGATTTTTTTAAAAAGCAACAAAACTATAGCCACAGCCGTTTTCCATGGACGTGGGCTTTATTGGGTGACTGTTGAGGCAAGGGAGGTTCTAGGGCTGGTGGATTGATGGGGGGCAGGGGCTTCTCCTTGCTTTTGAATTTAGTGCATGTTGCCTAGAGGTTAGATGTGTGAGAATAGCTGCAGAAGTGAGAGGAGAGGAAAAGAGAAGGTCATAGAATGGACATTTTCCTTGGGCCAGAACCAGGATATGGGGACTGGGGGTGGAGAGGGAGGGTACTCTTCACATAGGAGACTCCACCAAGGTCACTATTTGATACCAGCTTCCCTAACCCCCACCTGCCCCATCCCAGTTCATGCCTCAGATGCCAGCCCTGTTAGCTCCCTCAACATCCACTGGAGAAGAGGAGGGAGGAGGAGATGAGAAATGATAATACCCTTCTGCCCTCCAGCTCCCCTGCCCAGAAGAATTGCTTGCTCTGCCTGCCCTGACTTCCCAGCCAGGATCAGGAGGTCAGGAAGCCCGGGCGCAGGCAGGGGAACAATTGTGTCCCTCACCATCCCTCTTCACACTCTGCCCTCTCCTAGCCCCTCACATGAGGTTGCAGCTCTTGGCTCGATCCTTGTGTATCTCGCCCTCATTCCCCCGGTCTGGCCGTCCTGACAGCTGAGCGGATCGCTGCATTCCCCGGCGTGAGTCAGTTCGGCGCAGCTGCCTATGGCCACGGCCAAGGGAGGCCACTGTAGCCACATGGAAGACATCCCTGACGCTGCGCTCAGAGGACCGGGAGGAGCACTCAACGTAGGACACAGCCCCCACCTGCTTGGCCAGCACAGTGCCCTGGAAAAGGAAGGAGTGCATGGGAGAAAGTTATAGGTCTTAGCCTGCAGCTTAGAAAGGGGCATGGAGGCTGTGGGCTGGGGTTGAATGTCAAGGCTGGGGGCAGTCAAGGGATCAGGTCAGAGGTCACAGGCCAGAACAAAGGATGAGCCAGGTAAGGTGTTCTCAAATCAGAGACTGAAGGGGCAGAGGTGACAGGTCTAGGCTGGGATGAGGTCAGACGTCAAGGGTCCCACCTGCTCATGTGTAACAGGGATAAGCCTCTGCTTGGACAGCTCCCTCAACGTGGCCAGGTCAGTCCGCATGTCCAGTTTACAGCCAACCAGCACAACCTTGGCATTGGGGCAGAACTCTTGAGTCTCTCCTTGCCACTATGTAGGAGAAGAAAAGAGAATTGTGGAGGGGTGGAGGGAGGCACAGCGTGAGCCTTTGCGCCATGCCAGCAGTGTGCCCTCTCTTCCTCACAGCACGCAGAAACCATGTATCCCTCAGGACTCTCCCACATGAGGAAGGAGGTGAGAATGTTAGGCTTGGGTTGAGAGCAGGATGGGGTGAGAGAGAAGCAGCAGGGAGGAGAGGGCTAGCGTGGGCCTGCGGACTCTTCTCCCTCAGTGGCTATGAAGGGTCTGCCAGCCTGGAAACTTCCCATTCCCACTCGCCTTTCCCATACTCTCTCCTGGGAACAAATTTATCCCACCCTCCCTTCCCCCACCTAGGAACTGGGACTGCCCTAGCTGACTTCTGTCCATTCACCCCTGGCTTTTCTCATGGAAACTGGGGCCTGGAGAGGAGGCCACAGGGCTTTCCTGAGCTCCAGGATCAGCCTTCCCATCCCATCCCCTCCATCTGGGACTCCCACTGCCAAAGAGTTGGAAGAGCAGAGAAGGAATCCTGTGAGTGCTTCTCCCTTCACTCCCCCACCTCCCCTAGCTGCTGTATCCAGCTCTGAGGACTTTCAGGAACGGGTGGCTGGGAGGGATGGGGGCTGGAGGCAGGGGTGGCAGGAATGAGAGCTTCACTCGCTAACCAGCTGATGGCCGTACCCCAGCCATCACTCCCTCCTCCTGGCCCATGTTATGTCAGGACCATGGTGTCTGGTCCCCCTCAGTCTAGCTGCCCTATTTCCCCAGGCTCCCACCTTCTTGAGAACACTGTCCAGTGTTTCTGGTCGGCTAATGTCGAAGCAGATGAGCACAGCATCAGAATCAGGATAGGCCAGAGGCCGGACATTATCATAGTAAGAGGAACCTGAAGGAAGACAGGGCATGAGGGGCCTGAGTGGATGGGAGGCCTGGAAGGGAATGGGAGACCTTACAGATCCTGGTCAAGGGATGCTGGGAACAGAGAATGGAAAAGAGCAACCATTAATACCCATCATTAATACCCATCATGGAGTCTGGGTTTTCCAAGTGGGGGAGCGGGCAGAAGGGAGGTCAGATGGTGGGAAATAGCTCTCTGCTTCCCTAGTGGTTTAAAAAGTAATAATTTTTATTCTTGACTGAGGTTTAGACCCCTTTGAGAAGCTCATAAAATCTACAGACATTCTCTTAAAATGTTGCATGTGCTTTCTGGGCTTTGGCAGTCTAAAGCCCCGAAGGGAACTCTTGTAAAAATAAAAACCCTCCTTATGTTGGGAGGAGGAAAAGAGCAGTGGCAGGGAGAGCACTCTCCCATTCTCCTGGGACTTGACCTCAGATTTCTCTAGTTCAATGGAGAGAAACAGCCCCCTGACCACCCCTCACTCAAGACATTCTAAATGTCTTTTCTTTTTTTTTTTTTTTATTTTTTGAGACGGAGTCTCGCTCTATCGCTCAGGCTGGAGTGCAGCAGCATGATCTCGGCTCACTGCAGCCTCCGCCTCCCAGGTTCCAGCGATTCTCTTGCCTCAGCCTCCTGGTAGCTGAGATTACAGCCACGTGCCACACGCCTGACTAATTTTTGTATTTTTAGTAGAGACGGAGTTTCAACCATGTTGGCCAGGCTGGTCTCAAACTCCTGACTTCAGGTGATCCGCCCACCCCAGCCTCCCAAAGTGCTAGGATTACAGGCGTGAGCCACCGCGCCAGGCCTCTAAATGTCTTTTCTAAACCCAGTCTTATCTCTGAAGAAACATGTTCCAAATTAAAAGCCATTCCTTCCCAACTTTCCCAGGTAGGCAGGACCCAGCTGAGGGGCTCAGATCCTAGGCTTTCTCCTTCAGGACATGGTTTCTGTCACACTCTGCAAGTTCTGCCTCAGTTTCCCTGGCTTTTAGCAGAAAATTGATTTTTCCTTCCTGTTGGAATTGGATGGATGGGCTGGGCTGACCTGGAACCTAAGGGTCTAGCCAAGGGACGGGACAGAGTGGGCCGCCTTGGAAGTCAGGGTGACCCCCAGGGACTTGGCTACCTGAAGTGTCCCACATGTTGAGCTCAATGCGGCGCTTGTCGATCTCAAAGCTCGCGGTGTAGTTCTCAAACACGGTGGGGACATAACTCTGCAGACACGGATGGATCCAGATGAGATCCTTTCTCCAAGTCCTCACCCCAGATAAATGCCCTCCTCACTCCCGCACCCCGTCCAGCCCAGCCCCTGGACACAAGTTGGTCTGGGATTGGGCAAAGGGAGATCCTGGGAGCTCCTGCCCCCCCGCAGAATCTCTGCTAGGCTCCCAGACCTCCTCCTGTTCCCTTCTGGTCCCTTCAGCCCCCTAGTTCTTCCCCTCTCCATTGCCCAGGACCTCCGACATTCCCCTCGCCCTCCCTCCCGGATGCTCTGGTTCTCCCAAACCCCATCCATCTCACCCTGCTCCCTAATTCCTCCCACCCCAATCCTCTGCAGTCCTTCCTGAGCCCTCAAGGCCTCCCCGCGTCCTCCGACCCCCTGTCTCTTGTCCCTGGTTACCCGAGTACCCATTCCCATCCGTCCCCAGGGCCCCTGTCACCCACCCCCCAGCAGCCTTAGCGTCCCCTTCCCAAGACGCAGGTCCCTCACCCCGGGATAGGCGTCCTTGGCGAACACCTGCAGCAGCGCCGTCTTGCCGCACTCTGCGTCTCCCACCACCACGATCTTGCAGCGGCCGCTCTGCCCCTCCATGGTCCCGGCTACGCGCCGGTCCCCCACGCCACCCCCCTCCCGGGCCCCGCCGCCGCCTCTGCCTCCGCCTCCCCCGCCGCTGCAGCTGCAGCCGCTCGGGCCGCCAACACCGGCATCTCGCGGGCCCGCGCCGAGCCCCCGCCCCGGGGCCGCGGCCCCCCCTCCGCCCCGCCCCCAGCCAGGCGGCCGCGCCCCCCGGCCCCGCCTCCCACCCGCGCAGCCGGGGGGCGGGGCCCAGCAGATCTGGGCGGAGCCCTGGGAACAGAGGCCCCAGAGCCGGAGTCCAGCACGCCGGTGTGGTCTGAGGGGCCCCTGCCGGTTTGGGACAGGCCGAACCGGGCTTATTTGACTTTCTCGGAGATAAGGGCAGGGCAGAGTTCAAGCGAAGTTCTTAGGGGTAGAATGTGAGCGGCACAAGCGCGAAGCTCAGGCCTGCTGTGTATCCACGCGTGCACGCAGGTGTACCAGTGCGGACAAGAGCTGGGGCAGCCATCCACTTCCTGAACACGGCGGGAGAGAGATGCTAAGGGGAAGGAGGGAGCCTTTTTGGTTTTCTCTCCCGCCTCCGCCCGTGTCCTGGCAGGGGGTCTTGGGGAAATGGGAGGGTGAACCCCAGCACACCCACCCGGACGGTGGTGACATCATAGCTTTCCGTCCCCATGGCAACGGGCAGCCGGGTCTCGGGTTGCATTGACTTAACCGCGGGCCTAGACTAGCAGAGAAGCGTGGACTGAGTTCCTCCAGCCAAGCACTGGGTGGAAAGTTTTGGGGGAGCTGCGTCCTCTGGTGGATGCTTGGGGACAAGGAGATGAGAAAGAGAAATAAAGAACCAACCGCCAGAGTTGCTCTGCTGGAGCCAGAGCTAAACCCAAAAGTCAGGCTTGATTAAGAGTCTAATAGGCCGGGCGCAGTGGCTCACGCCTGTAACCCCAACACTTTGGGAGGCCGAGGTAGGCGGATCAAGAGGTCAGGAGATCGAGACTATCATCCTGGCTAACACGGTGAAACCCGCACGGTGGGCGCCTGTAATCTCAGCTACTTGGGAGGCTGAGGCAGGAGAATGGCGTGAACCCGGGAGGCGGAGCTTGCAGTGAGCCGAGATCGTGCCACTGCACTTCAGCCTGGGCGATAGAGCAATACTCCGTCTCAAAAAAAAAAAGTCAAACAATAATCAAACCACTGATACGTATTTGCATGGCATCTTTTACCCTTTTTTTTTTTTTTTTTTTTTTTGAGGCGGAGTTTCGCTCTGTCGCGCAGGCTGGAGTGCAGTGGCGCGATCTCGACGCACTGCAACCTCTGCCTCCCGAGTTCAACCGATTCTCCTGCCTCAGCCTCCCAAGTAGCTGGGATTACAGACGTGCATCACCATGCCCAGCTAATTTTTGTATTTTTAGTAGATACGGGGTTTCACCATGTTGGCCAGGCTGGTCTCAAACTGCTGACCTCAGGTATCCACCCGCCTCGGCCTTCCAAAGTGCTGGGATTACAGGCGTGAGCCACCGTGCCCGGCCATCTTTTACCTTTTAAAAGTGCTTTTTTGGCCAGGCACGGTGGCTCACGCCTGTAATCCCAGCACTTCGGGAGGCCGAGGCGGGTGGATACCTGAGGTCAGGAGTTTGAGACCAGCTTGGCCAACATGGGGAAACCCCGTCTCCACTAAAAATACAAAAAGTAGCTGGGCGTGGTGGCGCGTGCCGGTAGTCCCAGCTACTCGAGAGGCTGAGGCAGGAGAATCGCTTGAACCCGGGAGGTGGAGGTGGCAGTGAGCCGAGATTGCCTCACTGCACTCCAGCTTGGGCAACAGAGTTTCGAGAAAAAAAAAGTACTTTTTATATCAAGGCAATTAGAGTCAATAATATATGCTGCAAATAATTCTGTAAAGATAACTAGAAGCCGGGCGCGGTGGCTCACGCCTGTAAACTCAGCACTTTGGGAGGCCAAGGCTTGCTTGCGTGCAGGAGTTTGAGGCCATCCTGGGCAACATTAGCGAGACCCTGTCTCTAGAAAAAAAAAAAAAAAATCAAAACTTAGCTAGGTTTGGCCACTCTAGGCACGCTGCCTATGGGGTAGCCCTGCTCTGCAAAAAGCAGTAAAACATAAAATTAGCCGGGCGTGGTGACACATGCCTGTGGTCCCAGCTATTCAGGAGGCTGAGGTGGGAGGATTGCTTGAACCCGGGAGTTTGAGGCTGTAGGGAGCTGTGATCGCGCCACCTCGCTCAGCCTGGGTGACAGAGTGAGACCCTGTATCAAAAAATAAAAATAAAAATATAACTAGAGCATGCAGCATCATCACTATATCACAGAAGGGAAAACGAGGAACAGAACGTTAACACCAAAGTCAGAAAGTTTTAAAGGCTTGGTCCATGCTTCTACTTTGCCACTGCAAGACCACAGTGAATTAAGTCTCATCCCTGCCTGGGTTACATAAAGGTAGAGTCAGAGCCTGAGACACAATGTAGTTGGACTTCAGTCCACAGGTGGCTGACTCCAAATCTGATGTAAGTAACTCCAAATCTGATGTAAATTCAAGTTTTGGGACTGTTCCTTAACTGTTTTTTTATTTTTGAGACGGAGTCTCGCTCTGTCGCCCAGGCTGGAGTGCAGTGGCACGATCTCGACTCACTGCAAGCTCTGCCTCCCGGGTTCACGCCATTCTCCTGCCTCAGCCTCCCAAGTAGCTGGGACTACAGGCGCCTGCCACCACGCTCAGCTAATTTTTTGTATTTTTTAGTAGAGACGGGGTTTCACCATGTTAGGCAGGTGAATCTCCTGACCTCGTAATCTGCCCACCTCGGCCTCCCAAAGTGCTGGGATTACAGGCGTGGGCCACCGCGCCTGTCCCCCCCTTTTTTTTTCTTTTTTCTTTTGTGAGATAGAATCTCCCTCTGTCGCCCAGGCTGGAGTGCAGTGGCACGATCTTGGCTAACTGCAACCTCCGCCTCCTGGGTTCAAGCAATTCTCCAGCCTCAGCCTCCCGAGTAGCTGGGACTATAGGCACCTGCCACCATGCCTGGCTAATTTTTGTAGTTTTAGTAGAGTAGGGGTTTCACCATACTGGTCAGGCTGGTCTCGAACTCCTGACCTCAGGTGATCCACCCGCCTCGGCCTCCCAAAGTGCTGGGATTACAGGCGTGAGCTACGCCGCCCAGCCCTTTTTTTTTTTTTTTTTTTTTTTTGAGACAGGGTCTCACTCTGTTGCCCAGACTGGAGTGTAGTGGCGCGATCTCAGCTCACCGTAACCTCCGCCTCCCAGGCTCAAGCGATTCTCCTGCCTCAGCCTCCAAAGTAGCTGAGATTACAGGCGCGCGCCACTACCGCCCGGCTAATTTTTGTATTTTTAGTAAAGACGGGGGTTTCACCATGTTGGCCAGGCTGGTCTTGAACTCCTGACCTCAAATGATCCACCAGCCTCGGCCTCTCAAAGTGCTGGGATTACAGGCGTGAGCCACCGCGCCAGGCCTATCCCTTAAAATAGTTTTTAATTTGAATAACGTTTACTACGAATAAATAAATCACAGTCGGCTTGATCCCAAGAGCACAGACGTTCCTGGTGCCCCCTTTTCGTGCTCTCCCAGCTTGCGCCACTATGGCCCTGGCCCTTTAAGGCTGAGCGTGAGGCCCCGCCTCGCCCGGCGCCCCGCCTCTCCCGCTGGATCCCGCAGCCGCGGCTCTTCCCGACGCGCCCCGCCTTCCCCAGCTGTGCACTCTCCGTCCAGCTGTGCGCTCTCGTCGGGAGTCCCAGCCATGTCCGCCGAGAGAGAGGTAACCGAGGTAGCCACTGTGGTGGCGGCGGCCGAGGCAGGGGCGGGGGAAGATGCCTCTTCGCCGCCTCCGAAAACCGAGGCAGCGAGCGACCCCCAGCAGCCCGCGGCCTCGGAAGGGGCCGCCGCCGCCGCCTCGCCGCCACCGCTGCGCTGCCTAGTGCTCACCGGCTTTGGAGGCTACGACAAGGTGAAGCTGCAGAGCCGACCGGCAGCGCCCCCGGCCCCTGGGCCCGGCCAGCTGACGCTGCGTGTGCGGGCCTGTGGGCTAAACTTCGCAGACCTCATGGCCAGGCAGGGGCTGTACGACCGTCTCCCACCGCTGCCTGTCACTCCGGGCATGGAGGGCGCGGGCGTTGTGATCGCAGTGGGCGAGGGAGTCAGCGACCGCAAGGTGAGGGGTTGCGTAGGGCAGGGCAGGGCTGCGCAGGCCACGGGGCAGTGGGGCACGAGTGGGCGGGCGCCGGGGGTGTGGCAGGGCGGGAGAAACTGGCGCAGACCTGGGTGCACGAGCGTGGAAAGTGTAGCCAAGGAACTTGTGTTTTGGGGCTCCTGGAGAATGGCATTTATGTGGGGAGGGGAGACGGAATTATCGCCCCTTCCCCAACCATTTTTAGTTGTGGCCGCCGCCCAGAAGCTGTGCTGGTGGGGGGGAAACAATAAGGCGCCTGTGCGCATGCGCACAACGACACTACCGTCCCCACCCACCCACCCCCCCAATTAAAACCACACCTGTACCCCTACCCACCAAACACTCTCTGGGTAATTGTGGTCTGTGACTGTGAGTGACGGTTACTGCCCCCTTTCGCCGAGGGAGCTTGAGGGCCTATGTCGTCGGGGTTGGGCGGGGGCACAGCGGCCGTGCCAGAGTCCTGGTCACATGCAGCCCCGTGGTCTGTGGGGGTGTGAGGCGGCCCCTCCCAAAGCAAGGCCAAAGAGACGAGACACGCCCATCACGGAGGAGAGAGAGCCTTTGCTACCCCACCGCCACCAGCCTTACACCGCCGATCTGGTTTTGGGGTGGGGGAGGCGGGATTGGGTCACCCGATCTTTGTCTTGGGCTCTGTGTCTCCCGTGACTGCAGTATCTCCTCCTCCTGTGACTCAGCCATCGGGCCACGACCCGGGGCTGCCCTTGGGAATGCCTGGGGCGGGGAGTGGAAGAGGGGACCCACCTCTGCCTTCCTCCTGCAGAGGACCCCCACTTCAGAAACCCCGGTGCCAGGGGTTTGGACTGGAACGGAGAGGTGTGGCGCCTTGAACTGGTTGGCCAAGTCTGCAGGCCTGTTTCTCCTTCTCATTTATCATTAATCTTGGCCACAACCCTGGACACCAGAGAGCTCAAAATGATCAGCTTTTTGAGAGACCTGGGATGTGAGGCCTCAGCACGCCATTTGTTTAGGGGTTTCTTTTTTTTTTCTTTTTTTAGACGGAGTTTCGCTCTTGTTGCCCAGGCTGGCGTGCAATGGCGCGATCTCGGCTCACCGCAACCTCTGCCTCCCGGGTTCAAGCGATTCTCCTGCCTCAGCCTCTCGAGTAGCTGGGATTACAGGCATGCGCCACCATGCCTGTCTAATTTTGTATTTTAGTGGAGATGGGGTTACTCCATGTTGGTCAGGCTGTTCTCGAACTCCCGACCTCAGGTGGTCTGCCCACCTGGGCCTCCCAAAGTGCTGGGGTTACAGACGTAAGCCACCGCGCCCGGCCAGGGGTTTCCTTTTTAAATCAGACCCCTCAAAGAGAGGCCCCTCAGATGCAGCCTCTTGCAGACCTGCCAGCCCCAGATTCCGGAGCCAGGTTTGTTGGATTCATCCTGTATGCAAACAGCTTCTCCTTAAAGGCTTTCCTCTGAATTCAGCTCTGGCCCCACCCTCAAACTGACTTCTAAATGATCCCACTCTTGAGCAGGCGTCTAAGAGGAATATTTTCGGGAGGTAGTTGTAGTTCATGTTACTGCTGACGGCCACCCACCTCACCTCCCCTCCACACACTTTCCGCCTGGTAAATACAGGATATCCTGTCCAGAGCAAGAATCTGATGTAAGAGCCTGGATTCTTCGGGGAGGGCCCTTCCCTCTCTCTCTCCCTCCTCCTCCCTCCTGGTGTCTGGGCTGGGGAGGGGTCATGGCCCTGATCTGGATGGCCTGAGGGTTAGCATGAGCCAGGGTAAGTGAGACTTGTTCTGGGTCAAATCTGGGACTGGCCATGACCCTAACTGACCAATGCACTCCTCGCAGCTCTCCTGGGTTGTTCTGTATCTGCTAGTCCTGAGTCCCTGGGTGGAGGGCTTCCGTTCTTGTTCTCCAGACCTCATCTCAGGCCAGAACTTGGAAGGAAAGACCCCAGCATGCCCTCAGTTCTCGTCTTCAGTGGAGTGTGGAGGCTTGAGGACATGAAAAAGGGCGTAAGTGGGAGTCCCATCCCCCTTCCCCATGGACCCTAACTCTTGTTAATATGCAGAATTCCCATCATTCCTGGCAGGGATCAAGACAGACCCGGATTATCCCAGAATGGCACCCACTCCTCCCTCTTCATGCTCTTCAGAGAGCGCAGAGAGGTCTTTTCTCCTGACGCTCCCTCCTTTTCCCTGCCCTTCCCTTGACCCCACTTGCTAAGCTGGAGAGAAAGGTTCTGTTATCTTTGTCCCCTCTCCCTCCTGCACAGAGGCTCTCGTGGGGGTGGGGGGGAAGCCTTTTACTGCTGCATAGGCCTGGGTAGCCCTTCTTGTCTGTTGCCCCTCCTGCACTATCTCTGAGTGAAGGTGTTTTCTGGGCTCCCAGTGCTGGCTCAAACACACTTCTCCCGAGGTGACCACACCCTGCTGTAAGCGCTCAGAGAACTTTGCCTGCACTTTGGTATGGCCCTGACCACACGGTGCCGTCTTCTTTTGGTTGGTTGTGTGACTTCCTTGCTGCTATTATATTATTATTTTTTTTTTATTGTTAGCTAACATTATTAAGTGCTTATTATGTGCCAGACATTGTGCTAAAATTTTTTTTTTCCATTTGGTCCTCATAACTGCCCTAATTGACAGATAAGAAAACTGGAGCTCAAAAAGATTAAGTAATTTTTATGCATCCGAAGTCACACAGTCAGTAAACAGTCGAGACCACTTTTGTAACCACAGCAGTTTGATCTCTTCCACAATACTTCATGCTGCCCTAACTGTAAGCTTCTTGCATTCAGGGATCTTACACAATAGTGACATGTAAGATCTGTAAGAAGATGATAAGGATAGTATCTGCCTCAAAGAACTGATGTAAGGGTTAATTAAGCATTATATATAAAGCACTTGAAATCGGGCTTGGCCCTCAGTCAGCACTCAGTAAAGGTGAGTTGTTATTGTTGTTGATGATGATGTTATTATTATTATTACCATGACTATTGCTGCTGCTTCTGCTACTTCATTTGGAAGAAGGTGGCCTTGTACCTAGGGGAAAATCAGTAAATAGCCTGTGGGTGAATGAATGAGTGACTGAATGATACTCTTCTGTTCTTCAAGGCAGGAGACCGGGTGATGGTATTGAACCGGTCAGGGATGTGGCAGGAAGAGGTGACTGTGCCCTCGGTCCAGACCTTCCTGATGCCTGAGGCCATGACCTTTGAGGAAGCTGCTGCCTTGCTCGTCAATTACATTACAGCCTACATGGTCCTCTTTGACTTCGGCAACCTACGGCCTGGCCACAGCGTCTTGGTACACATGGCTGCAGGTGACAGGTCCCCTCACTTTATCACTCCTTACCCCACCCAGATTTCCTTCCAGGCCCCTTCTCTGCAGCCTGTCTGGGTTGTTGTCATGGCAACACCAGGCTGCCTTGGCCCGTGGCTCCCAGAGGCCTCTGCTGTGTAGTTGCCGTGGTAACATTCAGGTACCAGGTCTAGTCTGGTGTGCTATCCTTAGCAATGTGCCCTCACCCCACACCCCCGCCTCTCTAGCTACCCTCCCCACCACTTCTCAGTCATGGAAATTAGACATGGCCCTAAAATGAGCCTAGGCAAAATGAAGGTGACGGGCTGAGTCCCTGGGAGGCTAGAATGGAGTGGTTGGGGGCCAGGGCAACTCCATATCCCCTGCTTATGGGTGTCTTGCTGCAGGGGGTGTGGGTATGGCTGCCGTGCAGCTGTGCCGTACAGTGGAGAATGTGACGGTGTTCGGAACGGCCTCGGCCAGCAAGCATGAGGCACTGAAGGAGAATGGGGTCACACATCCCATCGACTATCACACGACTGACTACGTGGATGAGATCAAGAAGATTTCCCCTAAAGGTGGGGGGCATAATATGGGAGGGGGTAGGGAAGCACAGGACAGGGAGGGGAGCTCCAGATCTGTGGATCCTAATGTTGTTCTTGGGTTCCCCTACTCTATGACAGGAGTGGACATTGTCATGGACCCTCTGGGTGGGTCAGATACTGCCAAGGGCTACAACCTCCTGAAACCCATGGGCAAAGTCGTCACCTATGGTGAGTTAGTGGGCCAGGGATGGAGAGAGCATGTGAGGGCAGGAGGGAGGGTCTAAGGGGTGGGATATAGAGGCCAGGGCTTTTGAATGAAGAAGGGGTAGGGACTCAGGTGCTCTGTAGACGATCAGGGTTAGGAATGGTCCTGTATGCTGCGTTCAGATTGCTGAGTCCTGGGTACTAGCTCTTTTCATTCTGTCACAACTTTTCATATGAGTGATAGTAAATTCTACATTCTTTTTTTTTTTTTGAGACGGAGTTTCGTTCTTGTCCCCCAGGCTGGAGTGCAATGGCGTGATCTCGGTCAGTGCAACCTCTGCCTCCTGGGTTCAAGCGATTCTCCTGCCTCACCCTCCCGAGTAGCTAGAATTACAGGTGCCTGCCACCATGCCCAACTAATTTTTGTATTTTTAGTAGAGGCGATGTTTCACCATGTTGGCCAGGCTGGTCTTGAACTCCTGATCTCAGGTGATCCAGCCACCTCAGCCTCTCAAAGTGCTGGGATTATAGGCATGAGCCACCACGCCTGGCCAAATTCTACATTCTTGTTTGGGAATTATTCTTGAACAACCAGCCTGCCTTCTTTCCTACCTCCCTGAGCATCTTAGGCAGGGTGCATTTTCATTTAAAAAAGTATTTCATACAACAAAATAAGCCAGGCACGGTGGCTCATGCCTGTAATCCCAGCACTTTGGAAGGCCAGGGCAGGTGGATGGCTTGAGCCTAGAAATTCGAGACCAGCCTGGGCAACATGTTGTAACCTCATCTCCACAAAAAATACAAAAATTAGCCAGGTGTGGTGACACTGTACTCCAGCCTGGGCAACAGAGCGAGACCCTGACTCAAACAAATGAACAAACAAGCAAATAAAGATTAGAGCAATTTTTTTTTTTTTTTTTTATGAGACAGAGTATCACTCTGTCACCCATCCTGGAGTGCAGTGGCGCAACCTCGGCTCTCTGCAGCATCCACCTCCCTGGTTCAAGCAGTTCTGCCTCAGGCTCCTGAGTAGCTGGAATTACAGGTGCCCATCTCCACGCCTGGCTTTTTTTTTTTTCATTTTCTTGAGACAGAGTCTGGCTCTGTCACCCAGGCTGGAGTGCAGTGACACGATCTCGGCTCACTGCAACCTCCACCTCCCGGATTCAAGCAATTCTTCTGCCTCAGCCTCCCAAGTAGCTGGGACTACGGGCACGCACCACCATACCTGGCTAATTTTTGTATTGTTGTGGGTTTGTTTGTTTTGTTTTATTTTTTTTGAGATGGAGTTTCGCTCTTTTTGCCCAGGCTGAAGTGCAGTGGCGTGATCTCGGCTCACTGCAACCTCCGCCTCCCGGGTTCAAGCGATTCTCCTGCTTCAGCCTTCCTGAGTAGCTGGGATTGCAGGCATGTACCACCATGCCCAGCTAATTTTGTATTTTCAGTAGAGACGGGGTTTCTCCATGTTGTTCAGGCTGGTCTCGAACTCCTGACGTCCGGTGATATGCCCACCACGGCCTCCCAAAGTGCTGGGATTACAGGCGTGAGCCACCGCACCCGGCCAACACCTGGCGAATTTTTGTATTTTTTAGTAGAGACAAGGTTTCACCATTTTGGGCAGGCTGGACTCGAACTCCTGACCTCAAGTGATCCTCCCACCTTGGCTTCCCAGAGTGCTGGGATTACGGGTGTGAGCCATAGCACCCAGCCCCTAGAGCAATTTAAAGTCAGCCAGGGTTGGTTTGGGCCTGGTAACCAGCAGTTTGAGAATTATCCAATCACTCCCTGGCACTGGTGTGGAGAATTGCAAGGGGATCACAGGGAACAGAGAGCACAGATGCAGACACACAGGGATGTGCCTGGGGGCGTTCACAGGCCATGTCACCTTGTCCTTCAGGAATGGCCAACCTGCTGACGGGCCCCAAACGGAACCTGATGGCCCTGGCCCGGACATGGTGGAATCAATTCAGCGTGACAGCTCTGCAGCTGCTGCAGGCCAACCGGGCTGTGTGTGGCTTCCACCTGGGCTACCTGGATGGTGAGGTGGAGCTGGTCAGTGGTGTGGTGGCCCGCCTCCTGGCTCTGTACAACCAGGGCCACATCAAGCCCCACATTGACTCAGTCTGGCCCTTCGAGAAGGTGAATGTGAGGACTTTGCAGGGAGGGCTTGGGTAGGACTCATGAAGGCTGGGGTCCCAAGGGGCAGATTCCTGGGGAAGAGGAGGGCTGCCTGCATCGCACTGGCTCTTGTTGGATGAGGGTTGGATAGCACTGGGAGCCGCATCTTTTCTTCCTCCCCAGGTGGCTGATGCCATGAAACAGATGCAGGAGAAGAAGAATGTGGGCAAGGTCCTCCTGGTTCCAGGGCCAGAGAAGGAGAACTAGGGCGAGTGGCTGTGAGACCCTAGAGACCAGCGAAGGGAGAAGCTGGGAAGCTACGTTCTGTTGGCCACCAGACTTGCATTTCAGCCTCTGTCATAATGCTCTGCCCTCCCTCCCCCGAAGGTCTCTGTGGTGATGACCGCTCTCCCCTGCCCCTCCCCGCTTCCTGACCTCTGAAGAGGTTGGGAAGTGACCATTTGGATGTCTGGGAACTGCCAAGGGGACAGGGAGGGTCAGAGGGAGGCCGGCTGCTTCCTGCCCCCACCCTTTCCCCGGGCCTGCTGTGCTGCTTTTGTGCCAAGGTTAGCCAGTCCCCCCTGTTGTGTTCCATGTGCTTTCACCTCTGCCTCATCTTCCCTCCCGTCCCTGCCCCGCCACCTCCCCAAAGAATTGAAACGTCAGCTCAGGATATGGGGCCAATCTCTGTGAGTCCAGCATGTACCTGTCTCTCCCTAGTGTCCCTTCAGCCTGGGCCGACCAGCGCCCACCTCTGGGCTTGACCAGTTCCCAATCTCGTCCTCTGTCCCCAACTTCTTAAGCACAATTGGGCTTCTTCCATCTCCAGGTTTTCTGCCATTCTTAACCAAGGCTGCCTCTTCCAACAGGGCGGGAAACAGACCTACTCCCCTAGGTCACAACTCTGGGAAGGATACAGAGCCCCCACCCTTCACTGAGTTCTCTGGATTTGTTCTCAGTGCCTTAGCAATGAAAACCTGTGCTTGTGTGTGTGTGGCAGCGGGGAGGGAGGATCCTGTCTCCCACCTCCTTCTCCTCCCCTGTACTCCCCAGTGCCTTCCTTGTTCTGGTGGAGCTGGGGTTTCGCTCCTCCCCAGTCCCACAACACTGCCAAAAATCTGTGTATGTGCCATTGGGTGGAGCAGCCCTGAGCCTCCTGGTGGGGGCAGGGCAAAAACAGGTGCCCTCATCGTGGTCTGTGCCATGTCCTGTCTCTATGGTGGTTGAGGAGAAAGGCGGGGAAGCTTCCTCAGCCTTGCACATACGTGTGGCATTTACTAGCCAGAGCTCTGAAAGGCAGTGCTGTCTGTTTCTTGTACTGGGACCAAAGTAAAAACCCAAGCACATTCCCCTTGCAGTTAGGGGAGGCCCCACTGCCTTCTCAAAGCAGAGAGGCAGCTTATCAAACTCAGCCCAAAACTTTGTTTACATGGGTGGGGAGATGGAGCAGGGAAGTACAGAGTGGGAATGGTCAGGACCTGGGCCACTGCGACCAAAATGGGGACTTCCTGGGTAGGGAGGTCGCTCCCTCTACTCACTGAGCTAGGAATAGGGAGGGTTATGGCCCCAACCATTGCAATGGGAGGTGGAGGGACAGGCTCAGCCTCCTCATTGTCTAAATGAGGCCTAAATGTGTGAAGTGCGATTTCTGCTTTTGTGTACCCCACCACCCCATTACCACAGCTGCCTTTGTGTTTGTGTCAATAAAAAGCCAAACCCTGGGTCCTGCTTGTTGCCTCTGAGAGTGGAGGGAAGGTGAGCTCCTGGAAGGCCAGCGCTGCCAGCAGAAGATCCGGGCTGCTTCCTGCCCCCTGCCTCTTTCCATGCCCAAATCACGTTTCGTTTCATGAATGAAATGAGGAAGAACATCATGGCGTGCAGGCTCTTTTTACTGTTCTGGGCAGTGTTTTGCAATGTGTGATCCCTCCCCACTGTTGGTGAACATACAGACCTCCTGTATGGGCACCCAAGCCCAGCCCAGTATAAGAACCTTGGCGGGGGGGTGGGGAGGATGAGAAGGGGAGGCCCCTAGCCTGACTCAGAGGTGAAGACTGCTAGGCCCTGCTGTCCTTGGGGTATGACTGTCAGGGCCTCTACCTCCCCGCCCCCGCGGGTGGGCTTCTGGAAGTGGACCTCCAGGACGTCGTGCAGCTCCAGGCCATCCAAGATATCAGGAATGTTGAGCACCAGTACCGAGCGGGGAACTGGCTGCGACCTGATCTGGAAAAGGAGCCAGGAGATGGCAAAGGCTCATGGGAGAAAGGGGCTGGGGGCTGGGGGTAGGGCAGGCAGTGCCCCATGGGGGTATGAGGTCGGGAGGCCTGGAGAGGCTGGTGGTGGGTGGGTAGGTCAGTGGGGTTTGGGGCCTCTGATCCTTCATTGGGCAAGTTCCTGGCAGGCAGACAGTTTACCCAGCCCAGCCCCTGTTCTTCACCCCTCCTGCTTACCTCAGCCTTCTGGATCTCCCCATTCACATAGGGAGAGACTCTCAGAGGGACCTGCTGCCCATCCAGTGGCACTCTGAACTGGCCAATTTGGCACAGACGCTGAGCCACTGTGGGGAACAAGGAGGGGTGGACCTTTAGCATCAAGCCCTCTCTTCTCCCTGTACCTTAATCTTCCATACCCTGTACCCTCATCTCCCCTGTAGGAGGTCTGCATGGCCCTCACCTCCATCCCTAGCAAACCCCAGCATGACACTCCCTTGCAGCAGCTCCCGAACATCCACATCGCCACCTCCGTTCCTAGTCTTGCCAAAGAAGATCTCCAGCTTGTCCAGCAGCTCCTCCTCACTCAGCCTGAGGCTGGCAGGAAATCCAGTGACCAACACCCTCTGGCCACTCAACTGGCTGGACACCTACGGGGAGACAGCAAGGGGTGGTCCCAGACACAGCTCCACTTCCCCATGCCCAGGTGCATGGCATGCTTTGCATGCCCCAGGATGCTGTCATTCCATCACCTGGATGGTGGTGACCATGGGCAGCTCCAAGGGCTGGACCTGCACCCGCAGCCGGCACTCCTCCATGTTGATCGTGTGCTCCTTTTGTTGCAGCACCTGCTCAGCCACTGGGTGGTGGGAAACAGGGTCAGTACTGGGAATCCTCCCCACCTCCCTCCTGAGGCTCCCCATGAGCTCACCTTTGGGGTCATCAAAGGTGATCAGAGCAGAGCCCGCAAGCAGAGGGCAGTGGATCCGCAAATTGGAAACTAAAGACTTAGGCACTTCCGGGTCCTGCTGGGTGTGTCCTCGGAATACCAGGGGGATCTTGGGCACTGAAAATGGGACCTGGAAGTAGAGGAGGGGAGTAGGAGTGTTCCTCACTCCCACCTAGGAGGAAGGCATCTCCAGTTCCATTCCATTGATGCCGAGTGCCGGAGATAAATACATTTACTGAAAGAAAAGCTGGATAAATGAGTGGATGAATGCAGGTCTGGTCCATACCAGGCAATTTACATACAACATCTTAATTTGTCCTGGGAGGTGGGTAGCTCTACTTTACAGATGTTCAAGTAACATACTGGAGGTCACACAGCAAGGAAGTAGCAGAGCCAGGAATAAAACCGAGAACTCCCCAGCTCTTTTTTGTGTTTGTTTTAAAGGGAGTCTCCCTCTGTCACCCAGCTGGAGTGTAGTGGCACGATCTTGGCTCACTGCAACCTCCACCTCCCAGGTTCAAGCAATTCGGCCTCAGCTTCCTGAGTAGCTAGGATTACAGGCATATGCCACCAAACCCAGCTAATTTTTGTATTTTTAGTAGAGACGGGGTTTCACCCTGTTGGCCAGGGCCAGGCTGGTCTCAAACTGACCTCAGGTGATCCACCAGCCTCGGCCTCCCAAAGTGCTGGGATTACAGGCGTGAGCCACTACACCCGGCCTAATTTTTGTATTTTTAGTAGAGATGGGATTTCACTGTGTTGGCCAGGCTGGTCTCAAACTCCTGACCTCAGGTGATCAGCCCCCCTCGGCCTACCAAAGTGCTGGGATTACAGGTGTGAGCCACTGCACCCGGCCTCACCAGCTCATTTTTACCAAACAACACCAGGTCTCCCACCTTACTTTGTCTTTGGGGGAGTCCCCGAGCTCCTTTCTCAGCTGCTGCAGCTCCCGCAGCCTCATCTTGAGTCTGGCCTGCTCCTCCTGAAGGGCGTGGAGGGCCTGTTGGAGCAGAAGGAAACAACCAGACTTCTACCTGCCCTTCCAGAGAATCAACGAGCTCAGGGGAAGGGGGTCCTATTCTGGACGCTCCAAAAGCAGAGTTGATGCTAAGCTCAAGAACAACCCAACCCCTTTGTGCTGCCCTGGGCTGGTCTTGGCCCCCTCCCTCCACCCAGGGCTTGGCTGGCCTCATCTCAGCTGCTCTTGAAAGGGCAGGAGACTTTGCAGTGTCCATGACTTGTTCGTGACCACAGATCTAGAGTTCAACAAACACTGATTGAGCTCCTGCTAGTAAGTGCTTGTCACTGACACAGGCAGTGGAAGATAAGGGTATGACCCTCAGGCCTGCCAAACAGTGCTCGAGAGTACATGATCACATGACTGACTGTGAAGGGCAGCTGGAGTTTGGAAGAGGGACAATCCCAAAGGGGTTAACCCAATTAAGGACACCTCCAAGAGGAGGGGAGACTAGTTGCAAAATGTCATACAGTCATATTCTTAACTAACATTTACTAAGTACTTACTATATGCCAGGCACTGTGCTAAGCCCATCTGATGAATTATTTCATTCAATTCTTAGAACAACAGGGTATCTAAGATAGATATCCTGTGATCCTTATTTTATTGATTTATTTTTTTAATTTTTATTTCTTTATTGTTTTTTGAGACAGAGTCTTGCTCTGTCTCCCAGACTGGGGTGCAGTGGCGTGATCTCGGCTCACTGCAGCCTCCACCTCCCAGGTTCAAGCAATTCTCCTGCCTCAGCCTCCCAAGTAGCTGGGATTACAGGCACCCACCACCACGCCTGGCTCATTTTTGTATTTTTAGAAGAAACAGGTTTTCACCATGTTGGCCAGGTTGGTCTCAAACTCCTGACCTCAGATGATCTTCCCACCTCGGCCTCCTAAAGTGCTAGGATTACAGGTGTAAGCCACAATGCCCAGCCAATCCTTATTTTATAGATGAGGAAATTAAAGCTCAGAGAGGTTAAATGACTTGCCCAAAGTCATTTGGCCCTAGGCTGTCTGACTCCAGAGCCCACCCGCTAACCTGTGCTTTACAGTGAAGAAATGAAGCCCAGAGTGGGGAGGTAGTTTACCCATCAATTCTAGTTTGTCCCTGGACTGTCACACTTTCCACTGTACACCAAGTAACCTTTTAGGCTGGGTGTGATCTGGAATGGGTCCAGAGAGAGAACTGACATCACAGGCAGGGAAGTGACACCAGGGATACCAATAAATGCACCTTTGTTTGTGGAATAGAGCAGAGTTCACCCTGTGGTTAGGAATCCTGATAAAGAAGTTCGGCTCAGAGAAGCATGAGGTCTTTTGGAAAGATAGGATTCTGTCCTGACCATCTCTGTATTCCCAGTGTCCAGCAAGATCTCCGGCACAAAATATGTGTCCAGTAAAAGTGTGTTGAATGAAGAAGTGAATGAATGACGGTAAAGGAGCACATTACAGAGGGCACCAAAGAAATTCAGTGTGAGTTTGTTCTGTTTTTAGCAGAAGAAAACTAGAGATTGACCAAATTATGCTGGTTTATGAATAGTGAAAAGGACCCTTAGTTATTCATATTTCTGTAAATCAGAGAGTGCTAATACGGTGCCTTTAAGGGCCAGTTGGATGACATTAATGAGTTAATAGAGCCATGTAGGATGACAGAGAGTGGTGGGGACTCTGACACACTGGGAAGAGCATGTCCTTTCTAAAGTAAACCGCTTCTAGCCATAACGAAGTTTTCCTCCACAGCAAATCTACCCATGTTTTTGTTTTGTTTTGTTTTTTGAGACAAAGTCTCAATGCCACCCAGGCTGGAGTGCAATTGCTCCATTATGGCTCACTGCAGCCTCGACCTCCCGGAATCAATCGATCCTCTCATTTCAGCCGCCTGAGTAGCTAAGACTACAGGCGTGTGCCATCATGCCAGCTATTTTTTTTTTTGGGGGGGGGATGGAGTCTCACCCTGTCGCCCAGGCTGGAGTGCAGTGGCGCGATCTCCGCTCACTGCAAGCTTCGCCTCCCAGGTTCACCTCATTCTCCTGCCTCAGCCTCCTGAGTAGCTGGGACTACAGGCACCCGCCACCACACCCGGCTAATTTTTTTGTATTTTTAGTAGAGACGGGGTTTCACCGTGTTAGCCAGGATGGTCTCGATCTCCTGACTTCGTGATCCGCCCGTCTTAGCCTCCCAAAGTGCTGGGATTACAGGTGTGAGACACCGCGCCCAGCCCCTATTTTTTGTTTTCTTTTCTGAGACGGAGTCTCCCTCTGTTGCCTAGGCTGGAGTGCAGTGGCGCAATATCGGCTCGCTGCAAACTCCACCTCCCGAGTTCAACAGATTCTCCTGCCTCAGCCTCCCAAGTAGCTGGGACTACAGGCACCTGCCACCACTCCTGGCTAATTTTTTTATTTTTTATTTATTTATTTCTTTTGAGACAGAGTCTCACTCTGTCGCCAGGCTGGAATGCAGTGGCGTGATCTCGGCTCACTGTGACCTCTGACTCCCGGGTTCGAGCGATTCTTCTGCCTCAGCCTCCCGAGTAGCTGGGACTACAGGCACGCACCACCATGCCCAGCTAATTTTTGTATTTTTAGTAGAGATATGGTTTCATCATGTTGGCCAGGATGGTCTCAATCTCTTGACCTCGTGATCCACCCACTTCGGCCTCCCACAGTGCTGGAATTACAGGAGTGAGCCACCGTGCCGGGCTCTAATTTTTTATTTTTAGTAGAGATGGGGTTTCACCATGTTGGCCAGGCTGGTCTCAAACTCCCCACCTCAAGTGATCCACCCACCTCAGCCTCCCAAAATGCTGGGATTACAGGCATGAGCCACGGACCCAGGCCCCTTAATCTTCCCATTTTTAATAGAAATAA
This sequence comes from Hylobates moloch, assembly GCF_009828535.3. Lineage (NCBI taxonomy): Eukaryota > Metazoa > Chordata > Mammalia > Primates > Hylobatidae > Hylobates > Hylobates moloch. Next base: position 26,694,793 of record NW_026652285.1, on the reverse strand, counting down.
AAAATCTGGGCGGGGTGTTGTGGCACATGCCTGTAATCCCAGCACTCTGGGAGGCCGAGGGAGGCAGATCGCTTGAGCCCAGGAGTCTGAGATCAGCCTGGGCAACACGACAAAACTCTACCTCTACAAAATATTTAAAAATCAGCCAGGAGGCCGGGCACGGTGGCTCATGCCTGTAATCCCAGCACTTTGGGAGGCCGAGGCGGGCGGATCACGAGGTCAGGAGATCGAGACCATGGTGAAACCCCGTCTCTACTAAAAATACAAAAAATTAGCCGGGTGTGGTGGCGGGCGCCTGTAGTCCCAGCTACTCGGAGAGGCTGAGGCAGGAGAATGGCGTGAACCCGGGAGGCAGAGCTTGCAGTGAGCCGAGATTGCGCCACTGCACTCCAGCCTGGGTGACAGAGCGAGACTCCATGGTGGCACATGCCTGTAGTCCCAGCTACTCGGGAGGCTGAGATGGAAGGATCTATTGATCCCCAGAGGTGGAGGTGGCTGCAGTGAGCCATGATCGAGCCACTGCACTGCAGCCTGGAAAAAAGAGTGAGATCTTGTCTCAAAAAAAAAAAAAAAAAAAAATCTGGATTTTTATTTGAAAAAGATGGCCCAATTTAACGTATATAAAGCCGGGTGCTGTGGCTCAAGCCTGTAATCCCAGCATTTTGGGAGGCTAAGGGAGGCAGATCATGTGAGGTCAGGATTGGAGACCAGCCTGGCCAACATGGTGAAACCCTGTCTCTACAAAAAATTAGCCATGCCGGGCACGGTGGTTCACGCCTGTAATCCCAGCACTTTGGGAGGCTGAAGAATCGAGACCATCCTGCCTAAATGGTGCAACCCCTCTTAAAAAATAAAAATTAGTGGCATGGTGGGGGGTCCTGTAGCCCACTATCAAAAAAAAAAAAAAGAAAAGAAAAGTCCGGGCCTGGTGGCTTACACCTGTAATCCCAGCACTTTGGGAGCCTGAGGCGGGCAGATCACGAGGTCAGGAGATCAACACCATCCTGGCTAACACGGTGAAACCCGATCTCTACTAAAAATACAAAAAATTAGCCAGGCATGGTGGAACGTGCCTGTACTCCCAGTTACTTGGGAGGCTGAGGCAGGAGAATCGCTTGAACCCGGGAGGCAGAGGTTGCAGTGAGCGGAGATCATGCCACTGCACTCCAGCCTAGGAGGCAGAGGGAGACTCTGTCTCAAAAAAAAAAAAAAAAAAGATTGTCCTTGGGGAACTGGGGTTCTGAAAAGGTTGGCAATAATAATATTAAGAAGAAACACATATTGAATGCTCTGTAGGTGCTAAGCAGTGGGATAAGTTTTTACCGTGTTAATCTATGGATTACCTAGTGTAATTCTTACAGTATCTATCTATATATAAATTTTGTACGTGTGTGTGTGTGTGTGTGTGTGAGACAGTCTCCCTCTGTTGCCCAGAGTGGAGCATAGTGGTACAATCTCGGCTCACTGCAACCTCTGCCTCCCGGGTTCAAGCAATTCTCCCACCTCAGTCTCCCGAGTAGCTGGGATTACAGGTGTGTGCCACCATGCCCGGCTAATTGTGTTTTTAGTAGAGATGGGGTTTCGCTATGTTGGCCAGGCTGGTCTCGAACTCCTAACCTCAAGTGATCCACCCGCCTCAGCCTCCCAAAGTGCTGGCTGGGATTACAGGCGTGAGCCAACGCACCCAGCCTAATTCCTTTAGTTTAATTCTTTTTTTTTTTTTTTTGGAGACAGTCTCGCTCTGTCACCCAGGCTGGAGTGCAGTGGTGCGATCTCAGCTCACTGCAACTTCTGCCTCCCAGGTTCAAGTGATTCTCCTGTCTCAGCCTCCCAAGTAGCTGGGATTACAGGCGCACACCGCCACACCCAGCTAATTTTTTGTATTTTAGTAGAGACGGCATTTCACTGTATTGCCCAGGCCTCCCAAAGTGCTAGGATGACAGGCGTGAGACACCACGCCCGGCCTAGAACAATTGTTATTTGGATCACAGAACCCTCCGAGTATCTGATGGAAACTACAGATTCTCTCTCCAGAGAAGTGCACACACACAGGACTTAATGAGCTCCTCCTGTCTGAGGCAATAGGTTAGGGAACCAACTCCACAGGGCAGAGGCAACCCTAGCCCTGTGTTTCTCCCCAGCCCTTCAACAGGTCTGAGAATGGGCAGGGAGAGGCTTGGCTGCCAGGCCCTGAGATATCTGCAGGTTCCTAGCCAAGAGGATTGCTCCTGTTTCCCCACTTCCCAACTCCCCCCTCCTCACTTACGGCATCGGGCGGGGCTGACATGGGTCTCGGGTCTGTTTGGCAAGAGCTGAGGCTTCAGAGCTGGGCACAGTGGCAGAATTCGCCGCAACTGAACCCTTGTTTGTACCCCCGAAGGGCTTTGGTCTCTCTCAGCCCCAGTAAGACCCGAAATACACCTCAGGAGGTTCTGCTCGCAGGCTGTTTGCTTCCACTTTCATTTCCGTGAAATCCCTGCCTTCTGGCGCTCACATGCCGCCCCCTGCCGAGGCTTCCCCACCCCTGGGAGGAGCCTTCTTGGTCATCAAAGTCAACTTCACTCAGCCATGCTGCCTCAAGGAAAGCCACCTCACTGCAACTGCAAACTGGCCCCCATCAACCATTCCCAGCAATCTCCAACAAGCCCATTGGCAGACCCTGCTTTGTCAATGGATTATTTCCCTAGAGCCTAGAATAATGCTGGGCACATCGAACATTGATAAATTAATTGCTGAATGAGCTGGGTGTGGTGGCTCACACCTGTAATCCCAGCATTTTGGGAGGCCCAGGCGGGCAGATCACCTGAGGTCAGGAGTTAGAGACCAGCCTGGCCAACATGGTGAAACCCCACCTTTACTAAAAAAATGTAAAAATTAGCTGGATGTGGAGGTGCATTCCTGTAATCCCAGCTACTTGGGAGGCCAAGGCAGAATAGCTGGAACCTGGGAGGCGGAGGTTGCATTGAGCCAAGATGGCGCTGTTGCACTCCAGCCTGACAAGAGCGAAACTCCATCTCAAAAAATAAATAAAAAATAATAATAATTGCTGAACGAATGAGAAACACTATCAGGACAGATAAAGCCCATAGTTCAAGTTCACAAAACTGCCAGGCGCAGTGGCTCACGCCTTGTAATCCCAGCACCTTGGTGAGGCGGGTGGATCACAAGACCATCCTGGCCACCATGGTGAAACCCAGTCCCTACTAAAATACAAAAAATTAGCCGGGCCGAACACGCCACTGCACTCCAGCCTGGGCGACAGAGGGAGATTCCAACTAAAAAAAAAAAAAAGTGCCAATCCCAGCAGCTGGGCCCACTGGTAACATGTGCCTATAGTTCCAGCAGGTTGAGGCAGGAGGACTGCTTAAGCCCAGGAGTTCGAGGCCAGCCTGGGCAACACAGTGAATCTTGTCTCTTTAAAAAAAAAAAAAAAAAAAAAAAAAAGAAGGCCGGGTGTGGTGGCTCACGCCTGTAATCCCAGCACTTTGGGAAGCTGAGGCGGGTGAATCACTTGAGGTTAGGAGTTTGAGACCAGCCTGACCAACATGGTGAAACCCTGTCTCTACGAAAAATACAAAAATTAGCTGGGTGTCGTGGCATGTGCCTGTAATCCCAGCTACTCGGGAGGCTGAGATGGGGGAATCGCTTGAACCTGGGAGGCGGAGATTGCAGTGAGCCGAGATCGTGCCACTGCACTCCAGCTGGGTGACAGAGCGAGACTCTGGCTCAAAAAAAAAAGGAAAAAAGTTCACAAAACTGTTAACAGTGGCCAGCAAGGAGAGCTATTATGTGCCCAACACGCTTGTGCCTTACATGAATTAAAACTCTTCAAAACAATGCCATGAAGTTGGTTCTATTTTCTTCACTTTACAGATGAGAAAATTGAGGCACAGAGCATTAGAAACTTGCTAGGGCTAGGAATCGGAGAAGCATGGATCCAAACCTGGTAGGAATAGTATTTACACTTGGGCTTTGAGGTAAAGTGGAAAAAACTTGCTGTATTTTTCCTCAAAAGTTTTAAATTCAGCCCCATTTCTGTGACCCTGAGTAGGCAAGCTACTTAATAGGAGTCTGTCTCAATAGAGATGCCTTAATACTTAAGTGTGAGAAGATTCAATTAAAACGTTTCCTGGCTGGGCGCGGTGGCTCACACCTGTAATTCCAGCACTTTGGGACGCCAAGGCAGGAGGATCACGAGATCAGAAGTTCAAGACCATCCTGGCCAACATAGTGAAACCCCGTCTCTTCTAAAAATACAAAAATTAGCTGGGTGTGGTAGCACACTCCTGTAGTCCTAGCTACTTGGGAGGCTGAGGCAGAATTGCTTGAACCTGGGGAGACAGAAGTTGCAGTGAGCCAAGATAGTGCCACCTCACTCCAGACTGGGTGGGTCAAAGAGCAAAACTCCATCTTAAAAAAAAGTGGTGCCGGGCGCGGTGGCTCACGCTTGTAATCCCAGCACTTTGGGAGGCTGAGGCAGGCGGATCACGAGGTCAGGAGATCGAGACCACAGTGAAACCCCATCTCTACTAAAAATACAAAAAATTAGCCAGGCGTGGTGGCGGGCGCCTGTAGTCCCAGCTACTCGGAGAGGCTGAGGCAGGAGAATGGCGTGAACCCGGGAGGCGGAGCTTGCAGTGAGCCGAGATTGCGCCATTGCACTCCAGCCTGGGCGACAGAGCGAGACTCTGTCTCAAAAAAAAAAAAAAGTGGTGGCCAGGCGCAGTGGCTCATGCCTGTGATCCCAGCACTTTGGGAGGCCGAGGCAGACAGATCACAAGGTCAGGAGATCGAGACCATCCTAACACAGTGAAACCCTGTCTCTACTAAAAATACAAAAAAATTAGCCGGGCATGGTGGCAGGCGCCTGTAGTCCCAGCTACTCGGGAGGCTGAGGCAGGAGAATGGCGTGAACCCGGGAGGTGGAGCTTGCAGTGAGCCAAGATGGCGCCACCGCACTCCAGCCTGGGCAACAGAGTGAGATTCTGTCTCAAAAAAAAAAAAAAAGGTTTCCTAATAACCTTGCCCAAAGTTTTTTCCAGTTACTCACCAATCCTGCTTTTGGCCCCTTCCCGCCACCCCACCCCCTCTGGTTCCCAAGTGCAAGTGTGGTACCTAGCAGACTTGGCAAACTGGCCTGTTTGAATCTTAGTTCCCTCTAGTGACAGAACCACTCAGATGGAGCACCTATTTCATTCATGAAAGATGGCTACAGTTACAGTCCATTGTGAGATAAAATGCCAGATCCTAAGAGCCAAATGTCTCTCCTGCACTACATAGTAGTGGCACAACCCAGTGCCCAAAAGCCCCGTTGATCACTTTCTTTCAAGTCTCTGCCAGCCAGGCCATTTGAAGAGCACTCTCTTGTCCTATTAAACAGCTGCTCTAGGCTCAGGGATTCACCAAAGGCATCTGTCGTTACCACCAGGAGCAGGTCTCCAGGGTGGTCCCCATCTCACCTGTACCAGTACCAGTGTCACCTAAAAACCTGCTAGAAACTCAGACCTACTGGATCAGTCTGAGGGCAGGATTTCTGCAATCCGTGGTTTAACAAACCATGCAGGTGATCTCTATCTGTGCTAAGGTTTGAGATTTCAGGTTAGTGGTTCTCAATCAAAAAGACCTGATCTCCACCACTCAAGGGCCTTTGGTTGTCACAAGGAGGGGCAGAGAGTGTGTGGCAGAGGTTCTCCTGGCATGTAATGGGTAGAAGCCAGGGAGGCTACACAATTCTTCACAGGGATTATCAGGCTAAGGACAGAGGCAGCGTAAATCTCATTAAGGCAGATTTAACACTTTCCCAGCCCCTCATCCATCACCCAGTCTTTTTTTTTTTTTTTTTTTCAGATGGAGTCTTGCTGTCGCCAGACTGCAGGGCAGTGGTGCTATCTCAGCACTCACTGCAACCTCCGCCTCCCGGGTTCAAGCAATTCTCCTGCCTCAGCCTCCCGAGCAGCTGGGACTACAGGCATGCACCACAAGGCCCAGATAATTCTCAGTATTTTTTAGGAGAGACAAGGTTTCACCATGTTGGCCATTTCTTGACCTCGTGATCCGCTCGCCTTGGCCTCCCAAAGTACTGGGATTACAGGCGTGACCCACTGCGCCCAGCCCACCCAGTGTTTCCTATTCAATAATGTTCTCCTTTTCAGAGTCTGGTAATACATACAGCATGCAGACACAGGCTTTTTTTTTTTAAATTTTTAATGATCAAAACAAAGCATCTAAAACCGCAGTTTCTGGAAGAACCACTTGTTCTTGCCTGTCTTGTATCTAGAAGGGAAAAAAAGAGGACACCAATGAGGAAAGGAATGGAAATAGTGAAACCATACTCCACCATTCACTACCAAAGCCTACTTACCTCTCTTCAAACTTGACCTTGGCTTCCCGTCGGGCCTTGCGTTTAAGAGCAGGATCTCTGAAGACATCCTTATTGACGACAGTTTTGTCCAAGGGGATATCCACAGAGTACCTGGGGACAAAGGCAGAGAGGCAGGATTAGCCCACATACTGCCAGGGGCCCCTATACAGCCAAATTTTCGTGGGACACTAGGGAATCAGGGTCTGACTCCTTAGAAGCAACCATCAAAAGCCATGTCCTGATGACATTATCTGAAAATTCACACTTTTTTTTTTTTAAGACAGAGTCTGGCTCTTTCGCCCAGGCTGGACTGCAGTGGCGCAATCTCAGCTCACTGCAAGCTCCGCCTCCCGGGTTCACGCCATTCTCCAGCCTCAGCCTCCCGAGTAGCTGGGACTACAGGCACCCGCCATCACGCCCGGCTAATTTTTTGTTAGAGACGGGGTTTCACTGTGTTAGCCAGGATGGTCTCGATCTCCTGACCTCGTGATCTGCCCGCCTCGGCCTCCCAAAGTGCTGGGATTACAGGCGTGAGCCACCGCATCCGGCCTGAAAATTCACTTTTAACATGTATTGGATTCAAACCAATAAAATGTAAAATTTAATGTTTCAGTCTCAATTTCCCGCAACTACTTTATTTTTCTAGCTAAGAATCATCAAGCGAGGCCCCCCCTCCCCGCTTTTTGAGACTGAGTCTCGCTTTTTGCCCAGGCTGGAGTGCAGTGGTGCGATCTCACTGCAACCTCTGCCTCCTGGGTTCACGCCCTTCTCCTGCCTCAGCCTCTCAAGTAGCTGGGAATACAGGCGCCCGCCACCATGCCCGGCTAATTTTTTGTACTTTCAGTAGAGACAGGGTTTCACTGTGTTAGCCAGGATGGTCTCGATCTCCTGACCTCGTGATCCTCTTGCCTCAGCCTTCCAAAGTGCTAGGATTACAAGCCTGAGCCACCGCGCCCGGCCAAATTAGGCCTTCTTGACTTTCATCATGACAGTTGGCTAACTTTCTACTTGAAATCATTTCCTTATTGTTCAAGTTCTGCCAATGCAGTCACTCTCATGACAGCCCAAAAACTAGCTGCCTCAACCCCACCACATCCCAGCACCCAAGAAACAGTTCTCTCTGCTTTTTTATTTTTTGAGATGGAGTCTGGCTCTGTCACCCAGGCTAGAGTGCAGTGGTGCGATCTCAGCTCACTGTAGCCTCCACCTCCCAAACTCAAGCGATTCTCCTACCTCAGCCTCCAGAATAGCTGGGATTATATGTGCCAGCCACCATACCCAGCTAATTTTTTTATTTTTTAGTAGAGACGAGATTTCGTCATGTTGGCCAGGCTGGTCTTGAACTCCTGACCTCAAGCGATCCACCTGCCTCGGCCTCCCAAAGTGATGAGATTACAGGCGTGAGCCATTGTGCCTGGCCTCTTGTACTTCTTAAAAAACACTTGTACTGGCCGGGCGTGGTGGCTCACGCCTGTAATCCCAGCACTTTGAGAGGCCGAGGTGGGCGGATCACGAGATCAGGAGACCGAGACCATCCTGGCTAACATGGGGAAACCCCATCTCTACTAAAAATACAAAAAAAAAAAAAAAAAAAATTAGCCAGGAATGGTGGCGGGCGCCTGTAGTCCCAGCTACTCGGGAGGCTGAGGCAGAAGAATGGCGTGAACCCCAGGAGGCGGAGCTCAAAAAAAAAAAAACAAAAACAAAAACAAAAAACAACAACAAAAAAAAACACTTGTACTAAGACAGTGTATGTCCCCAGACTAAAGGGCCCAACAGGTGAGTAAAATTAATTGGGGGAGGCTTGCTTTCACTCATTCACAGACTTTTTGAAACCTATTGTATTTATCCTTGAGGGTGGAACAGTGGAAGAGGGCAGATCAGACCCCATGCCTGTGTTTACTGTGGATGGAAAACAATCTTTACCCAACACTTAAAAGATGGATCAAAGGCAAAACTGGAAACCATAGCCAGTTTATGAGTTGAAGATGAACAATTTGGAAATGATATCCCTTCCTGGTGTTGGAATGGCTGCAAGGTCTGTCTCCTTATTCAACAGAGCAGGGAAAAGAAACTTAAATTCTAGTTCTTGAAATGCTCACCTTGTGGGCATTAGGTGATTGTAGTTATAAACTTTCACAAAAGACTTTATCTTTGACCTCTTGGCAATCTTCTTCTTGCCCATGGCAGCTGTCACTTTGCGGGGGTAGCGGTCAATTCCAGCCACCAGAGCATGGCTGTAGGGGCGATCTGAGGTGCCATCATCAATGTTCTAAATGAGTAAGAATTACATTTGTTATTCACTGAGGGCCTATTTAGGCCCTGTGTTAGAGGTAGGGCAGTGTCCAAAAAATATTTCCACCCTCAAGTCTCCAAGATCCACCATTATAAAGAGAAAAATCACAGAAAGCTATGAGAAATGACCAAAGAGAAACAGAACAGTGTTTATCTCCACCAGGAAGCATCTGGAACGGCTTATTAGAGGTAAGAGATTTAAAAGTAGCAACAGTTAACATTTAAGAAGTACTTGCTATATGCCAAGCACTGCTCACAAGACTTGGTATCTATTCACTTGCTCCACTGCTAGTGAAGTGTACAGCCAAGGTTAAGACACCAGAGCCTAACTCCAGAGGTACTCCAGTGTCCCCACAACAGCAAAACACAGTGGTGTATGTGGCCAGAGCCTAGGGAAATCTCTAAGAAGCTACAAAAACATGGGTAAGAGGAAAACAGTGAGGGGCTACGTGACCTTTCTAAAAGCAATTTCCTCCTCTTCTTACAGATTCCCAGCTGCAGCACTTCAGGTAAATAACAGAACACCTCTAAACCTCAGCAACAGGAAGGAACCCCCTATAGCTGGGGATGGTGGCGCGCACCTATAGGCCCAGCCACTCGGGAGGCTGAGATGGGAGAATCGCTTGAGCCCGGCAGGTCGAGGCTGCAGTGATCGCGCCACTGCACTTCAGACTGGACAGAGATCCCGTCTCAAAAAAAAAAAGGAAAGAAAAGAAAAGAAAAGGAATCCCCTATGATTACTTCAAGGACTGCACATGACAATACCTGAAAGGCAGTGGGAGCACATAGCAAGCGTGCAATAAATGTCAGCCACTATTACTACATATTTAAAGCCTCTGGTGGAGAAGGCTTTATGCGTTAGGAGCCCAATTCAGCTCACATTTGCTTTTACTGACATTTGCTTTTACTATGCTTCTTCCTCTCTCAAAAGCTCTCCCACATTCACCCTGACCATGCTCACTGGCTACTGCCCCAGAAGCAGGCCTTGAATTCCAAGCCTGCCCGCCCCGTCGCAGCCAGCCTGGTCCCGGGATGCAAGGACGCAGAGTCCCGCGAGGCTGATACCTTCACGATGACAGCTTTGCGTCCGGAGTAGCGTCCAGCCAGGACAAGCACCACCTTCCCAGGTTTCATGAACTTGCCCATTTCTGCAGAGAGCAAGGAGAAAGGGACACTTAAAAATCCGTAAAGCCAAAGACACCCAGAGCCGACTCCTGCCAGGAAGCCCAGGTCTTGGGCCGAAACTTCAGACTGTGTTCACTGTCGCCTTGGTCCAGGCCGCCCGACAGCCCTGCTCGCAGGACAGGATCGGATACGTAGCCGCCAGAGACCTAGGGAAGGAACGCACCCGGCGCCGCCCGGACCCTCGACCCCCACGCCGCGGATGGCGGCGGATTGAAAGATTCAACCCAAACTTCTACTCACCGGCAGCAACCACTCGGGCCTACAGGAAAAAGGAAAGAAGGACACTTCCGCTAACCTTTCACCCCGGTAAGGAGTGACCTCACTTCCTGTCCCGCCCTTCAGGCTTTGCCACGCTGATTGTGTGGTGCTGAGTCTCGTGTTGCGGGCGGAAGAATCTCATGAGGGGAACGCAAGGCGCGGCAGCTCAAGTATTCGAATGAAGCTTTATTAGCAGCTCCAGCAGCAGACAAGAGCAAAGGAGACTCGTCTCGGCCGACGGAAGAGCTGGGAGGGCTAGTGTGCTTTGCGCTCTCTAGACTCAGCAGCTAGGCTTTGTTGTAGTTCCTTTCTCTGGCGCTAGGAGGGGGAACACAATCTGAAATTTACTTTTTCTCTCGGGAGACACAGGGAAAAAAATAGGGCATTTATTGGTGCCTGTCGGGGGCACTGTTAGCTAAAGAGGGAGGGACAAATACCAGTAAGGGTGGCTGGTCCGATAGTAGTGGGTTATCAGAACTTATCAACGTTAGGGTCACTAAAGTTGGTATACAACCCCCCACTGCTAAATTTGGTTTTTAAAAAAAATAAACAAAAAGGATATTTACCCCCAACAGTTAAAGTCTAGTGGTGTCACTGACATTACCAACTAGAATAAACATGAGGGAGGTAGAGGAGGAGAATGGCAGCTGCTTACCCTGTGCCAGGTCAGGTTAATCTATTTATGCACATCATCTGATTTGGTCATCATAACACTAAGAAATAGATACTATTATTATCTCCATTCTAGAGTCAAGGAAACTGGCTTAGAGAGATTTGCCCAGAGTCTATAGTGGGTAGATAGTGGAGCTGGGGCTCAGCCTCAAGCAGTTCAACTCCTGAGCCCATACTGTTTACCATGTCACCATCCTGAGCACAGATTCTCTCCCAGGCAAGATGTGAGCACTTTATACAAGCCAGCAGCCTGTTTAATCCTCACAACTCTGCATCTTGGGCATTCTCCTCCCATTTAGACATGAGGAAATTGCAATTCAGAGAGGATAAATTGCTTGTCTGAGGTTAATCCTAATCAGTGGCATAGATGGGATTCAAATCTAGATCTGAATCTAGGTCTAGTTGGCTCTCAAACTGAATTATTTCCCATCACTCACCAGAAGAGTGTTTTCACATGGTACCTTATGTGCTTTACGAGTTTAAGGGAAAGATCTCAGTTTTTGCTTATTTGAACCTATAGGATTTGTCTTGGGCAAGATGTGGAACAACCAGGATTTCATCAGTTCTCTTCTGAAGCTCTCCAGTGATATAATTTCCCCTGTATCCCTCAGGATCTCATTGCAATGGCTTTTGTTTTGTTTTTTGAGAGACAGGGTCTCGCTTTGTTGCGCAGGCTGAATGGTGTGTAGCACAATCATGGCTCACTGCAGCCTCAACCTCCTGGGCTCGTGATCCTCCCACCTCAGCCTCCTGAGTAGCTAGGACTTCAGGTGTGTGCCACCATGCCCATGTAATTAAAAGAAAAAAACAAAAACAAAGAACTTTTCTTTTGGTAGAGATGGGGACTCACTATATTGCTCAGGCTGGTCCCCAAAACTTCTGGGATTAAGTGATCCTCCTACCTGAGCCTCCCAAAGTGTTGGGATTACAGGCGACATGGCACTGTGCCCGGCCCCATTACAATTTTTTTTTTTCAGACAGAGTCTCACTTTGTCACCCAGGCTGGAGTGCAGTGGCACGATCTCAGCTCACTGCAACCTCCACCTCCCGGGTTCAAGCGATTCTCCTGCCTCAGCCTCCTAAGTAGCTGGGACTATAGGCTCCCGCCACCACACCCAGCTAATTTTTATATTTTTTGTAGAGATGGGGTTTCGCCATGTTGGCCAGGCTGGTCTCGAACTCCCGGCCTCAAGTGATCCGCTTGCCTCGAACTCCCAAAGTGCTGGGATTACAGGCATGAGCCACCACGCCTGGCCTCCAATGGTTTTTAAAATGTCTTTTTCTTATATAATTCATTTTTTAAAGAGATGAGGTCTCGCTGTGTTGCCGGGCTTGAATGCAGTGGCTATTGACAGGTGTGATGTAGCTTCAAACTCCTAGCCTCAAGCGATCCTCCCATTTCAGCTTCCCAAGTAGCTGGGACTAAGCCACTTTACCCTCCAAATCAAATTAGTAACTAAATCCTCTGAATTTTGTCATACGTCTTTTATTTTATTTTTGAGATGGAGTCTCACTTTGTTGCTCAGGCTGGAGTGCAGTGGCATGATCTTGGCTCACTGCAACCTCCGCCTCCTGAGCTCAAGCAGTTCTCCTGTCTTAGCCTCCCGAGTAACTGGGACTACAGGCGCATGCCACCACGCCAGGCTAATTTTGTATCTTTAGTAGAGATGGGGTTTCACCATGTTGGCCAGGCTGGTCTCGAACTCCTGACCTCAGATGATCCACCCACCTTGGCCTCCCAAAGTGCTGGGATTACAGGCATAGCCACCGTGCCCAGCCGGGATGCTTGTTATTTATTTATTTTTGAGACGGAGTCTCCCTCTCGCTCCCAGGCTGGAGTGCAGTGGCGGGATCTCGGCTCGTTGCAAGCTCCACCTCCCAGGTTCACGACATTCTCCTGCCTCAGCCTCCCGAGTAGCTGGGACTACAGTACCCACGACCACGCCCAGCTAATTTTTTGTATTTTTTAGTAGAGACGGGGTTTTACCATGTTAGCCAGGATGGTCTTGATCTGCTGACCTCGTGATCTGCCCACCTAGGCCTCCCAAAGCGCTGGGATTACAGGTGTGAGCCACCGCGCCTGGCCCCCAGGATGCTTATTAAGGAAGTGTCTCCAACCTCAGAGATAGTAATTCAATGGCTCTGGAGTGGAGCCATATGATCTATAGATCTTATTTTGAGCAACAGCTTTAAACAACTTTTTCTTGAAAAGTCCTTCACTTTTCTTGAAATCCACTGTTGGCTTATTCAATAGTGTGAATTTTCACTCCTTTCCTTCCTTACTACCTTTCCTGCTGCATAAATTCCTGACTCCCCCACCCTTCACATACCCCCTGGGCTATATCTTGTGTCTTTTTCTTCCTCTCCAAGTGGCCAGGCAAAATCCTATTCAAATTCTATCCATCCTTCAAGGTTATTCCAGAATTCTCCCAGGCAGAATTAATCTCTCCTTTCTCTGGGCTCTCTGAGCAATCCAATCTGTACTTACCTTTATTACAGAACATAATCTTAGTTTGGATATGAGTGGTTCGTTCTCATCTCAAAGCGTGGTTCCCAGAGCAGCAGCATCACCATAACCTAGCAACTTGTTAGAAACCAAATTCTCAGGCCCCACTCCAAAACAACTCAATAAAAAACTCTGGGGATGGGACCCAGCAATCTGTATTTTAACAGTCTCTCCAAATCTCCAATTGGTATGGTATCTCCTTTGCTAGACTGTGTTTGTTGAGGGCACGGGGTAGTGAGTTTATCTCTTTCTTTAGCATCTAGTCTGGGCAGGCAGTTGCTAAGTGATCAATAGTGAGTGAATGATTGGAGAGCACCTTAGACGGCTTTAACAACACTTTGCAGATCATACTTGTATAACACACCCTACATTTCCACTGCATACATATCCATGGCTGTTTACCCTTCCATTCTTGCGTATCCTTGGATCTGGGTGGACTAGCCTGCCTCTCCTCCCTTGTCCTGTCTCACCCTAAGCCAAGGACAGAGCTCTGTTCTCACTAATGACAGATGATATCAGAGCTTAGCAGATATCTGACTGCAGGGATGCTGATGGAATTGTTCGGTTGTCTCAGTTGATACACACATTTAGGTTTCAAGAACTTGGACATGAAAGTCATGGCTGCCGGCCTGTCTCCCTGCAGCCTGGTCCTTTGGCAGCTGAAATTTCTGGCAGTTGTGTGGAAAATACCTTCTCCTCCCCAAAGTGAGGGTAGGAATGAGGGTGGGGGATAAAGGAGAAAGAGAAACCAAAATCTAGAAACAACATGATACAATGAAGTGACAAGATAGACTGTGGGCTTTGGATTCAGGAAACTTGACTCCAAATCTCAGGTCTTCCATCATCATGTAAACCGGGACAAAATATTTAACCCCTCTGCAGTTGTTTCCTCAGCTGTAAAGTGGGGATAATACTGTCCCACTCTGTAAGTAGTGAGAATTTAATTAGAATGAGAGAAATGAAAATGCTTCCTGTAATGCTAGCACAAAGCCTTAATACAAGTTTTGTTTTTGTGATTTGAAAAAGGCAATACTGGGGTGATTGCTGGGCTATGCCATGTGGCTATACCAGTTACCACCCAAAGTGATATCCAGACAAGTGGATTTCAAAATGCCAATCCTGGCTGGGTGTGGTGGCTCACGCCTATAATCCCAGCACTTTGGGAGGCTGAAGTGGGTAGATCACCTGAGGTCTGGAGTTCGAGACTAGCCTGACAAATGTGGTGAAACCCCGTCTCTATTAAAAATACAAAAATTAGCCAGGCGTGGTGGTGCGCGCCTGTACTCCCAGCTACTCAGAAGGCTGAGGCAGGAGAATCGCTTGAACCCAGGAGGCGGAGGTTGCAGTGAGCTGAGATCATGCCATTGCACTCCGGCCTGGACAACAGAGCGAGACTCTGTCTCAAAAAAAAAAAAAAAGTGCCAATTCCAAAAGCAGCATGTGTGATGACATCTGTTGTGGGGAGGGACTACAGGTGTGGGCAGGAGGGGATGGTCATGCCAAGGGGACTTTTTAGTGAATTTTTTCAGGCAAAAAACCCCTACTACCACTACCAAAGCTGAGATGATCCATAACAGAGGACAGAGGATACAGGCAGCTTTCAAAAAAATATTGATCTGGATCAGATGGGCTGATAAGGCCCAAACACTTATAAACCAAAGCTGCGGTCTCTAAGGTCTTCAGAGAAGCTACACAAAATACTATGATTTCATTAGCATCCACATATGTATCATTTTCCACATTTTACAATTCTCATTTCACAGGGAAGGTGAACTAATTATAATGAAATATCAATAATGTATCTTAAATAAGTAACATATTGCTGGAAAAAATTTAAGTTAAAATGCACTACATAATAGTGCAGAAACAAAGTGCAGGTGGCAATTTTAAGACATGAAAACAATGCTGAATCAGTAGTGTTTGGAGTGATACATTTTGCCCATTTTTGGCCAGTCCTAGAGCAGTACTCACCACAAGCTGCATGACAAATGTGAACTAATGAGGCTAAAATAAGGGAAGACCAATAGAATCACTCTAGAGTCTGTTTCACAATGAGATACTCCTCCCCGTTCTGGAAACAGTGATCTGCTGTAGTTCCTATCCTCCTGTGGCACCTATCCCTGCTGCAGTACCTATAACCAGATGTCCTCCATCATCCAGCCTCCAGGACAAGTGGTGCTCAGTGAGTCACAACCTGAGGAACAGCTGCTGATTACCGATTTGTATTCCTGTTTATACTCGACTTGGGTAGCCAGGATTTTCTCGTTTGTCTTGAATATATTTACTTCTAAAAAGACTGTGTTAGTCTTGTTGGGAGGTGAGCAGAGGAATGTTTACTTGCTAGCAAACATAGCAACAAACCGGTTCTCACCCCTCATAAACAGAAAGCCCATTGTCTGTGCCGTGAAAAGAGGACTACCTTGTCAGGAAGATTTTACTTCTTACCTCTACAAGAAAAAGGGCTCGTATTAAAATCAACCTGTGGTTACCACCCTTAGAAATGTTGTTTTCAGATATTCCTATTCCTAGTCTTAGAGGCAGCCATGGAATATATAGTCTCCTCTGACCTTGGGGTCAGGAAGAAAGGGAAATCTATTCATAAAAGGAATTTAAATTCTGGCCTAGGCCTCTCAAACCTGCTTCAAGTGAAAGAAGATAGCTTAACTAACAGGAGCCTCAAGTTGAATGTCTTTTTTTTTGAGATGGAGTCTCCCCGTGTTGCCCAGGCTAGAGTGCAGTGGCGTGATCTCGGCTCACTGCAACCTCCACCTCTCAGGCTCAAGCGATTCTCCGGCCTCAGCCTCCTGAGTAGCTGGGATTACAGGCGTGCACTACCCCGCCTAGCTAATTTTTGTATTTTTAGTAGAGATGGGGTTTCGCCTTTTTGGCCAGGCTGGTCTTGAACTCCTGACCTCAGGTGATCCACCCACCTCAGCCTCCCAAAGTGCTGAGATTACAGGCGTGAGCCACTATGCCTGGCCTGATTCCTTTAATACAGGCTCAAGCACAAGTACCCACACGTATACTGTTGGTACAAACTTCTTTTTTTTTTTCACAGTATCCTCTCTTTGAATGTTTTTTTTTTTGAGACAGAGTCTCACTCTGTCACCCAGGCTGGAGTACAGTGGCGTGATCTCGGCTCACTGCAAGCTCCACCTCCTGGGTTCACGCCATTCTCCTGCCTCAGCCTCCCGAAGAGCTGGGACTACAGGTGCCTGCCACCATGCCCGGCTAATTTTTTTGTATTTTTAGTAGAGACGGGGTTTCACCGTGTTAGACAGGGTGGTCTCGAACTCCTGACCTTGTGATCTGCCTGCCTTGGCCTCCCAAAGTGCTGGGACTACAGGCATGAGCCACTGCGCCTGGCCTGGCAGAATCTTCTTAACAAGAGGGTCTCTCCAGCACATCTTTCCGAGAGCTAAGTTGGTGGGGAAAACAGACTTTGCACTCATTTGGCCGACTGCCTGAGCAGGGTCTAGGAAAAATGCCTTTAACCCCACCTCTGATTCCTTGCTCCTATGCTAGAAGACTAACACATCTATGCCTACTGAGCAAGGAGCTTGTCTGGGGTTAGGGCACTCTCATCAAAAGGCATCTTTGATGTTTTTGAGCTGGCGCACAGCCAGATCTACAGGGAGGCTAAACTTGAGGCTGCTGAGGCGACTAAGCAGGTTGAGGGCACTCTCAAAGCCTGTGTGTGCCATGTAGCTCCATGGCTGGTAGTGAGGCTCGATGAGTGACCCGGACTTGCAGATGAGGTTCACCCAGGACACTAGACGCTGCTCATTCAGTGCCATGCACACCAAGGCCTTCAATTCTGAGTCTGCACTGCGCTTAAAAGGGTCGTGCTCTGTCAGCACTATGTGGATGGCTGTCAGTAGGCTCTGTTTGGGGGTGACAACAGTGCCTCCCGTAACAGGAAGGGCGAAGGACTGGGAGAGCTTCCGGGCTGGGGATTCCACATAAGCACGGCCGTTCTTAGCATGGTAGTACTTTACAAAGAGCTCCCAGGGGTGCATGGCCTCTGGGGCCGAGGAGAAGGCTGGCAGCAAACAAGCAATAGGAGCCATAACAAGGCTCATCCCTGGGGAGGAGGCATACAGTCCGTGGGCCAGCAGGTCCCTCACAGCCACCGTTAGCTCCTTCCGCACAGCCACAGTCAGCTCATCCTTGCCTCCCAGAGAGAGGTCCTGGAGGTTGGCAGAGGTGATGACATGGTCATGTGGCTGCTGCCTCAAGGCTAGCTGCTTCACTCTGTCCACTGACACCTCCAGCCTCTTCAGCAAGGGAGAGTAGTCTCTGTCAGCCTGGCCCCTCTGCCACAGGGTTGGAGGCATCTGGCCTGTGGCACAACCAAACTGGCTAACAGCAAAGATCTGGAGCACGGCCAGCGCTCGCCGCATCAGGTGCAGCCCCGTCTCCCGGACTTTCTTCACATCCTCTGCCTTTGCTGCTTAGAAAAGACAGTGGCTCATCAGTGAGAGGCCATGATGGCACAGAGCTACACTCAACAAATCACAGGCTGAGATCAGTCTGAGCCACATGCTGGGTCTCACATGAAGGCAAGAGCCAACCAGGATGTAGCTGGACTTCCTTTTTCTGGTTAATAATAGCTGTATTAAGATATAATTCACATACCATATGATTCACCCATTTAAGGTGTTTAATTTAGTGGTTTTTAGTATATTCAGAATTGTATAACTGTCAACTGCAATCAATTTTAGAATATTTCATCCTCCCCAAAAGCAATTCCATACCATCAGCATTTCTCATTCACCTCTTCTCAACACACCCAAGCCCTAGGCACCATCTACTTTCTGTCTCTAGAGATTTGCCTGTTCTGGAAACTGCACTTACTTTTGCTGTTTCCTGGAGGCGGTCTGCTGCTGCCTGTTCTGCTGCAGCCATTTCCTGTCTTCCCACTGGCCTTGCACTCACAGTGTCCACCACCTGTCTGCAAGGGGCTTCCCACTTCATCTGGAATCAGAAATTATAGAAGAGACACTTATTTAGCCCTTTATGGCAGATCTTTAAAGGAAAATACTTAATGGTGCCTATTAGAAACAAGAATTTCACAAAATCTTGTCCTATTTAATTGTGTAAAATGAGGACTGGCATACAGTAGTTGGCTCAATAAACATCTGCTAAGTGAACGAACCATGAATCATCATTTTATGGATGACAAAAGTGAGACTAAAGAGGTTAGTAACATGCTCAAGGACATAAAACCAATGAGTATGAGAGTGGAGATTTTAACTGTCTGATTCTGAAACCCATGCTCTTTCTACTCTGCCAATGCTGCCTCCTCTACTAAGCCATCAAGCCTCTTAAATAGTACATCAAGAATTGGCACCTTTTGGCCGGGCATGGTGGCTCATGCCTGTAGTCCTGGTACTTTGGGAGGCTGAGGGGGGCGGATCACTTGAGGTCAGGAGTACGACACCAGCCTGGCCAACATAGTGAAACCTTGTCTCTACTAAAAATACAAAAATTAGCTGGGTGTGGTGGTGGGAGCCTGTAATCCCAGCTACCCAGGAGGCTGAGGCGGAAGAATCGCTTGAATCTGGGAGGCAGAGGTTGCAGTAAGCCAAGACTGTGCCACTGCACTCCAGCCAGGGGAACAGAGAGAGACACTGTCTCTCCCCCCGCCAAAACAAAGAACAAAAAACCAGAATTAGAGCCTTTTTACTAGTACTCAGAATAAGTATAATTATTATGACACCTGTCCACCCTTCTCATCCCATCCCCTCCTCTAACCTTGGATGAAGCTGATGAACATCTCGAGGTCTCGGATCTGAGTTTTCAGTTGCTCAACCAACTGTTCTTTGACTCGGGCTGGGTTGACGATCTGAGCCACTGCTGCATCTACGCGCTGACGAAGTTCTTCAGTGGACAGGGAACTGATGTCCTCATTTAGATTCATGTCCAGTTTCTTTATTAACTCATCTATGATCACCTATCCAGATCACAAGCAATGAGCACACCCTTTGGAATTTTTAGGGAGAGGGTTAGGGAGGAGAATCTAAAAATGTCTTCTGTCCTTAAATGGAAATAAAAAACAGGCCTCTAAATTTGTGAAAGTAAATGACTTAACTGCTGATTGATCAAGGTGAGGACAAAGACTCTCTACTTTTAAAGTAAAAAGAACCCTCAGTTCTCTGATAAAAATGGATCCTCCCACTCACAGTAAATTTCTACCAGGCTAGTCAGATTTCACTCAAGAGAACAACAGTATAAAAAATCCAAAGTGGCTGATGATCCAACAAGCCTTATATTTAGTTGCTCTAAAGGCTTCAAGGAGAATATATACTGATTTTTAAGAGACAGGGTCTTGCTCAGTCACCCAGGCTAGGGTCCAGTAATGTGAGCATAGCTCACTGTAACCTCAAACTCCTGTGCTCAAGCAATCCTCCTGCCTCGGTCTCCCCCATAGCTGGGACTATAGACACACGCTACCACCTGGTTAATTTTTAAATTTTTTGTAGAGACAGGGTCTCGTTATGTTGCCCAGGCTGGCCTCAAACTTCTGGCCTCAAGAGATCCTCCCACCTCAGCCTCCCAAAGAATTGGCATTACAGGCATGAGCCACAGCACCTGGCCTGATTTTTCTTAATTTCTAATCCTTCTTATCCCTTCTTGCCCTACTGTAGGCAACTAAAGAAAAATCTCTATAAAATATCAAGATGCATTATAGCCAAAATATCCTAGTGACATTATTAGGAACAATTTAAAATTCTGATAATAGGCTGGGTGCAGTGGCTCACACCTGTAACCCCAGCACTTCGGGAGGCCAAGGCAGGTGGATCATTTGAGGTCAGGAGCTCAAGACCAGCCTGGCCAACATGGTGAAATCCCACCTGTACTAAAAATACAAAAATTAGCTGGCCGTGGTGGTGGATGCCTGTAATCTCAGCTACTCGGGAGGCTGAGGCAGGAGAATCGCTTGAACCCTGGAAGCAGAGGTTGCAGTGAGCCAAGATCATGCCACTGCATGACAAACTGAGTCACCCATGCCTGGGTGACAAACTGAGACTTTGTCTCAAAAAAAAAAAAAAAATCTGATATCGTAAACTCCAGCCCAGCCAGAAAAAACAGCCACAGCACAGGGGTAGAGAAACATGCAGGGGAGGTTGTAACTGTATCTCTACCAAGAGATTTACCTGTCTACCCAGGTCTTACCTAAATAAACACAGTATTAAAGTCAGTCTGGATTCCTGGCATGTTTATCAAAAGGTGGTGAGTAGTAGGAAAAAGCTAGATTACAGCCAGGTGCGGTGGCTCATGCCTGTAATCCCAGCACTTTGGGAGGCTGAGGTGGGCAGATCACCTGAGGTTGGGAGTTCGAGACCAGCCTGACCAACATGGAGAAACCCCATCTCTACTAAAAATACAAAATCAGCCCAGCGTGGTGGCACCTGCCTGTAATCCCAGTTACTTGGGAGGCTGAGGCAGGAGAACTGCTTGAACCCAGGAGGCGGAAGTTGTGTTGAGCTGAGATCACGCCATTGCACTCCAGCCTGGGCAACAAGAACGAAACTCCATCTCAAAAACAAAATAAAACAAAACAAAAAAGCTAGATTACATTGTATGATGGGCCTAAGTAGAATTTTTTAAGTGATCAAATGAAGAAATTATTGTTATATTCTTATTTCTATTATTAATTACAACCACCAAAAAGAAAGAGCTCAATTATCGTATTACAAAACTTTGGAACCTGTGTTTTCCATGTATGAGCAAAGAATGGTTCCGCATAGTAGTAAAATTTCCCTTTGATTTGGGCCAGCAGAGGGATTCTCAGTAAGGCCAAAGGAGAATTGAGCTGAGAGAGGATGCCCTGTGAATGCTGGAAGGGACAAGTTAACCTCGGGCAGTGGTGGAGGTTCCTCTGGGGTCTGCTCACCCGCTGTCTTTCCAACACCACGGACTGTGGCAGCGAGTCGTAACTGCCCTCTTGATAGGCAAACGTTTCCAGGTCATCTAGCTGGGTCTTGAGCTGCAGTATCAGTTCTTTCTGCTTCTCCCTTTGGGTTTCCAGACGCTCTTGCTTTTCCTGCTCACTCTAAGGCAAGAAAATAATTGGGTCTATTATGCAGGAAAAGGGAAACTCAGGGCACATTAAGAATCTGCTCCAGCCAGTAATGACCAATAAAATATAAGATGTTTCCAATAATCCAAATGAAATACACAATTCATATGATAGATTCAAAAGTAAGAATAATTATTTCATCCTAGGCAATTTGTTAAATGGGTGTTTTCTTTAAGAAACTATCTGTCCCTCATTGGAAATAGGATATTAATACAATAAGGCTTTTTGTTAAGACTGCCTTTTTTCCCCCAAAGGTCTAGTTAGGGTAGAGACAACCTATCTCAGCCAAAATAGATCTCCCAGGAATTAAGACATGCCATTCTCCACAGCCAGTTACCATAACACAACTCCTGATTACTCTGTGCAGCCAAATTTTGCAAAAGAATCTGGGGTAAGGGTGTGAAGAGAGGCTTTAAAACTCATAACCAGCTGGCCGGGCGCAGTGGCTCACGCCTGTAATCCCAGCACTTTGGGAGGCCAAGGTGGGTGGATCATGAGGTCAGGTGATTGAGACCATCCTGGCTAACACGGTGAAGCCCCGTCTCTACTAAAAATACAAAAAAAAATTAGCCGGGTGTGGTGGCGGGCGCCTGTAGTCCCAGCTACTCGGGAGGCTGAGGCAGCAGAATGGCGTGAACCCGGGAGGCGGAGCTTGCAGTGAGCAGAGATCGCGCCACTGCACTCCAGCCTTGGTGACAGAGCGAGACTCCGTTTCAAAAAAAAAAAAAAAAACTCATAACCAGCTTTCCTAAGGTTCACCAAAGTACCTTTGATGTATGATAGACCACTTCTGAAAAATCAAAAGAATCAAATGCACCAGGAGTGATGTCTCACACCTGTAACTGCAGCACTCTGGGAGGCCAAGGCAAAAGGATCACTTGAGCCCAGGAGTTCGAGACCACCTTAGGCAACATAGTGAGACTTCATCTCCACAAAAAAATTTTTAAAAATTAGCTGGGCGGGCCGGGCGCGGTGGCTCACGCTTGTAATCCCAGCACTTTGGGAGGCCGAGGCGGGCGGATCACGAGGTCAGGAGATCGAGACCACGGTGAAACCCCGTCTCTACTAAAAATACAAAAAATTAGCCGGGCACGGTGGCAGGCGCCTGTAGTCCCAGCTACTCGGAGAGGCTGAGGCGGGAGAATGGCGTGAACCCGGGAGGCGGAGCTTGCAGTGAGCCGAGATTGCGCCACTGCACTCCAGCCTGGGTGACAGAGCGAGACTCCGTCTCAAAAAAAAAAAAAAAAAAAATTAGCTGGGCATGGTGATGCATGCCTGTAGTCCCAGCTACTTGAGTGGCCGAGGCGGGAGGATTGCTTAAGCACAAGAGGTCAAGGCTTCGCAAGACCCGTCTCAAAGAAGAAAAAAATTAGTCAGGCGTGGTGGCATGGTGGTCCCAGTCACACAAGAGGCTGGGACAAGATGATGGCTTGAGTCTAGGAGGTTGAGGCTGCAGTGAGCTTTGTTTTCACCACTGCACTCCAGCCTGGGCAATAGGGCGAGACTCTGTCTCAAAAAACCAAAACCAAAAACAAAAGAGTAAAAGGCAAGTGCCTAGGCCAGTGAAAAAAATCCAAAAGCCACATAGTGGGGATGGGAAGGTAACAATGTTTTTTAAAAAAAGTATCTGTAAGTTTTGCTGACTAGTGACTCGTTTTTCAACTGTTGGCCACCAGTAGTTTCTGCATTTCAATTAATAAAAATGCTTCAGGGTGGTAAAGTCTTGTCAACGTATTCTCAAACACTGGTTCTTCCTTGTCTTTCTTGAGTCTCAAAAACAAAAAGCAAAACCAGCAAATCATTTGTAGGGGTAAGGCTGCGTCTTAAACTAGAAGTCTACAGCGTATTACATTTAACCTTAAAACGGTACTTACCAAGCCCTGAAGAAGTAAGTAATGAGAGAGAAGAAATGAAGAAAAAAAAAAAAAAGAAAGAAAAAGAAAACAACAAATTAACTTTTTGTTTAAGTATTTAAAATGCAATCCTCTTGCTTTAACTTTGCTCAACATGAAAGCAAGCCTTTTCTCAGGACAGTCCCTCTGTAATCCTTTCAGAGCGCAGTTGCATACTGTTAGAACCCTATCCCGCTTCCCCATTTGGTGAAGGCCTAGTTCTCCTTTAAGAGGTTTCCCGATTTCCCCAGGCATAACTAAACATTTCCTCTAGAGTTTGTACACACTTCTAGTCTAGCTCATATCACATTATTTGTTTAGGATTCTGTCTCTTCTAGTCTATGAACTCCTTAAGGACAAAGGTTTTGACTTTGAACCACAAATGCCAGGCACAGTGTCTGGCACCAGATAAGTTCTCAACATGCATTTGTTGTATGTTACCGAACTGAATTAAGGAAAGTATGGCCGAACGCAGTGGCTCATGCCTGTAATCCCAGCACTTTGAGAGGCCAAAGCAGGCAGATCACCTGAGGTCAGGAGTTCGAGACCAGCCTGGCCAACATGGTGGAACCCTGTCTCTACAAAAACTAGCCCGGTGTAGTGGCATGTGCCTGTAATCCCAGCTACTTGGGACGCTGAGGCAGGAGAATGGCTTGAACCCGGGAGGCGGAGGTTGGAGTGAGCCGAGACCGCACCATTGCACTCCAACCTGGGTGTCATAGCAAGACTCTGTGTCAAAAAAAAGAAAAAGAAAAAGAAAAGAATGACAAATTCCAAATAATGAACTCTGAGTGGAGAAAGTTGTCTAACCAGCCCAAGGAGAAAGAACTGGGGAAAAGTCTTTGTTTTTGTTCTGTTACCCAACTTTATGATGTCAGGGAAGAAAGAAATCAGCCATAAATTTTAATTCCATTTTCATGACCAAGTCTGTTGAACTCTGTCACTTGCCATGGTAGCTACGATATGCTATTTGCTAGAGTGTGGGCAAACAAGAGAGAACAATGAGCTCTGGTGCAAGGCAGGAAATAACATAAATCATTTCCAGTATGAAGTAAGGTAAGAGAAAATATTGGTTTAAAATATTTGGGGTCGAGGTGGGTGGATCACTTGAAGTCAGGAGTTCGAGACCAGCCTGGCCAACATGGCAAAACCCTGTCTCTACTCAAAATACAAAATTTAGCCGGGGATAGTGGCACATGCCTGCAGTCCCAGCTACTAGGGAGGCTGAGGCAGCAGAATAGCTTGAACCTAGGAGGTTCAAGTGAGCTGAGATCGTGCTACTGCACTCCAGCCTGGGCGACAGGGCCAGACTCTGTCTCAAAAAAAAAAAAAAAAAATTGGGGGCCAGGTGTAGTGGCTCATGCCTGTAATCCCAGCACTTAGGGAGGCTAAGGTGGGAGGGTGGCTTGAGGCCAGGAGTCAGAGACCAGCTGAGCAACATAGGGAGACCCCCACCTCTACAGAAAAAATATTTTTTTAAATTAGCTAGTCATGGTAGTGTGTATTCAATGTATAAATACAAGATTACAACTTGCAGGTGGATTGAGCACTACTTTTTTTTTTTAAGGTGGTACAATGTTTCTTTTTCCTTTTTTTTTTTTTTTTTTTTGAGACAGGGTCTTGCTCTGTCACTCAGGCTAGAGTGCAGTGGTATGATCATAGCCCTCTGCAGCCTCCAACTCCTGGGCTCAAGTGATCCTCCTCCAGCCTTCGCCTCCCCAAGTGCTAGGATTACAGGCGTGAGCCACTGCGCCCGGCTAGTTTTTAATTTTTATGGGTACATAGTATATGTAAATATTTATGGGGTACATGAGATGTTGCTACAGGCATGCGATGTGTCATAATCACATCATGGAAAATGGGGTTGGCCTACTGTTTCTAAAGGTGAAAATGAACAACAGAGTTTCCTATCACGTAGAACCTTTGGTGCTGTCCACCCCTTTCTAGCCCTTAAATCTGGCAGTTTGAGGTGGCTGCTGCTTGTGTAAGGAGTTGCAGGTATGTGGAGAAGGGTGGAACAGTAAACACAGGATTGCACTGGAAACAGTTCAGATTAAAATAAACAAATCATTATCTGCTTGATAAATCTTCTTGGCTAAAACCAATGTAAGTGGGAAGAAAGCCACATGTAGATTGTAGTTTGAAGAATAAAAAGGTGAAAAGGGATGGGGCATGGTGGCTCACGTCTCTAATCTCAGCACTTTGGTAGGCCGAGGAGGGCAGATCGCTTGAGCTCAGGAGTTCGAAACCAACCTGGGCAATGTGGTGAAACACCGTCTCAACAAAAAATAAACAAAATTAACTGGGTGTGGTGGCACACACCTGTAGTCCCAGATACTGGGGAGGCTGAGGCAGGAGGGCTGCTTGAGCCCAGGAGGCAGAGGTTGCAGTAAGCAGAAATTGCGCCAATGCAGTCTGGCCTAGGTGACAGAGTGAGACTCTGTCTCAAAAAAAAAAAACAAAAAAACAAAAAAACAAAAGTGAAAAGGCAGTGTACCTCAACACTTCCAATAAAGCTAGCACTTTGTGCACTTCCAGAGATGCAAAGCTTGTAAGGAAACGTTTACCTGGTGTCTTATACATAGTTTCACTACTTCTGGGGTAGGCACACTGAATCGATCTTGTCAGTTACCAGAGGACCTCATTCAGAATGCCTAATGATTAAGCAGGATGGAGGAAGAGTTTAAAAATTTCAATATTATAGCCTGCACGGTGGCACACGCCTGTAGTCCTGAGGCTGAGGCGGGAGGATGGCTTGAGACCAGGAGTTTGAGACCAGCCTGGGCAACATACCAAGACCCCCCGCCCCGCCCCCGTCTCTTAAAAAGGAAAAATTCCAACATTAGGAAATTTATATAATCAAGAGTTGTGTTTATTTCAGTTACTAAGAGACCCTGCTGTTAACCCAAACTCCCACCCAGAGAAGTGTAGACTGCCTAGATTTTAGGAAAGCAGGGACAGGGAGTTAACCCAAATTTCCACGGATTCCAACTCACTTTCCTTTCCTTTGCCAATTTTCCCAATCCCCAGAGTCGGGGTCCTCTAGCAGCAAAAGTGTTCAAGACTGAGATACGTGAGGGAAAGGTGAGTGGGCGCAGCACTGCTCTTGGCTGCTCTGCTGCCCTCAATGACTCACTTCGCTCACCGCTCCTCTACCACTCACGTCAACACGCACCGGCATCTCTCCACATCTTCCGTGCACACCGCTCACCCTCAGGTTCCCAGGCCTCTGTCCTCTTGCCCTTCAGCCGGCCCCGCACTCCAGTCTCCTGGTCTCCGATACACGTACTCACCGACCGAGTCGGGGAGCCTTCTCCCTTCATGCACCATCATCCGGGTCTGGATCGCCACCCACACGACCCCACTATTCCCATATCCCTCGCGGCCCGGCTCCAGCCACTCACCTGGTCCTCGCCCCGCAACCGTGGCCGGTCCCCTGGCAGCCCATCGCCCTCATCGCTGGCGGGGTCGCCGGGCCCTTCGTAACCTAGGACGTGAGGGCAGCCGCGGAAGGCGAAGTCTTCGAGCTCCCTCAGAAGGCGCTGCTGCTCCGCCGGCGCCCCGCGCACCACCTGGCGCAGGCGGAACTGCACCTGCGCGAAGTGCGAGGACAGCGCCAGCAGCGCCGAGTCCAGCCGCCGCCGCTCTGCCCGCAGCCGCCGCAGCGTCCGGCCCGGCGAATCCGGCGGGGAGCCCGGGGCCGCGCCAGGCTCCTCGGCCGTCGCCTCTTCCAAAAACGCGGTTGCCCCAGGCCGGGCCTCCGCCACCGCCCCCACTGGGGCCCAGCGCACCGCCTCGCACGGTGGCAGCGGCTCCTCTTCCTCCTCCTCTTCGTCTTTCGCCTTTGGCCCAACAGCCGCCACCACCGTTACCGGCTCTGCAGCCACTTCGACAGCCGCCATCTTCCCGGAAACACCGCCGCACGTCAGCCGCGCCCCCCCTGCTGCCATGGCAACGGCGCGGTGGCCTGGAACCCCAGGGGAGTGGTGGGCGGGGCCTGAAGTACCGAAGTCCCCGAGGGCGCGCCTTCCCGGGGGATTTAATTCAGGACAATAATGTTTTATTGAGCGCCTATTGTGAATCAGACACTGAGCACTAAGCGTCGGAGAAACAGGTGAATGATACCGGGGAAAAGTCATTCCCTGTGTGTAAGCGTCTAGGGCAGCCTTTGCCCTGGTTCCAGCAGATGGGTTGTCTATTCCTAGTCTATGCATTCCAGAAGACCCCACGGTGAAGGGCTGCAAGAATGAAGCTCTCCCAGAGTATCTCCAGAGTGCAGATCCCTTGGCTGCCAGGTCATGTTCTCTCTTCCTCTGAACTGTTCTCCCGACCATATAAGGAGAGGCAGCTGCTGGGGGCGTCCCCAGGATCTAAAGATAGCGGCCCCTGCCTGGAACTCTAAATGCCACCCTGGAGCGGGAGCTGCAATGGCACGGTGAGTGTTTCCGGCTCCTGTGCTCCCCCTGGCCCTTTCCCTGGAGATTCCCTGCTCCAAGTCTTCTGGGCGCTCCAGGTTCTGTGAGGCCCCATGGGAGCCCCAGACCCCTGGTCTCTGTAACTGTGGGGTGAGGGAAGGTGTGACCTGAATGTTCTCCCTGACCTCCTAGTTTCGCACGTTCTATTCTTCCCAGGTTCACACTCACCACACCCACTCACTCCTGTCATTCCCTTCCCTTTCACCCCCTGTCTCATTTAGCTCCACTTTGAAAAAACTGTAGCATCAAAGGTCCCTGGGTAGTCCCTTCCCAAATGCCCTCAGTCTTCCCTCTCCCACCCCTATGAAGCCCCACCTCAACTTCTCTTCAGGCAGCACGCCCGGACCCTGTGGTACGACAGGCCCAGGTATGTGTTCATGGAGTTTTGTGTTGAGGACAGCACCGATGTCCACGTGCTTATTGAGGATCACCGCATTGTGTTCAGGTAGTGGCCCTGCCGTCTGAGGGCCTGGCTTCCCAGGAACCTACCCCTTCTCCTAATGTCCCCACACGGAGTATTCTGCATCTCCTCAGCTTCATTGTCTTCTCAGCTGCAAGAATGCCGATGGAGTGGAGTTGTACAATGAGATTGAGTTCTATGCCAAAGTGAACTCCAAGGTAAGGGTGAGATGGGACAGTAAGGTCTGGATGGAAACCAGGCTGCCCAGGGAAACTGGAGATTAATTCTAAACCCCAGACCCTAAGAATGAGGCTCTCTTATCTGGCAGGACTCCCAGGATAAGCGCTCTTCCCGCTCTATTACTTGCTTTGTGAGGAAATGGAAGGAAAAGGTGGCCTGGCCGAGGCTTACCAAGGAGGATATCAAGGTGGGTGTGTGGAAAGTGGCCTGCTCCGTCTCTCCATGTACCCAGGTTACAGCTGGGATTGTCCTTGCCTCCTTTCCAACATTGAATCACTCACCAAGTCTTGCTTAATCTTTTTTTTTTCCAACTGTATTAGTCTCTCTTACTTTTTATTTTTATTTACTTATTTTTTTGAGACGGAGTTTCGCTCTTGTTGCCCAGGCTGGAGTGCAATGGCATGATCTCGGCTCACCACGGCCTCTGCCTCCTGGGTTCAAGGAATTCTCCTGCCTCAGCCTCATGGGTAGCTGGGATTACAAGCATGCACCACCACGCCCAGCTAATTTTGTATTTTTAGTAGAGATGGGGTTTCTCCATGTTGCTCAGGCTGGTCTCGAACTCCCGACCTCAGGTGATCTGCCCGCCTCGGCCTCCCAAAGTGCTGGGATTACAGCCATGAGCCACCGCGCCTGGCTTATTTTTTTACTTAAAGTTCTGGGATACATGTGCAGATCATGCAGGTTTGTTACATAGGTATACATGTGCCATGGTGGTTTGCTGCATCTTTCAACCCATCATGTAGGTTTTAAGACCTGCATACATTAGCTATTTGTCCTGAGTCTCTTTTTATTCTCTTGGTAATCTCTCCCAGTTAACTACTTTCGTTGTAGGTGATGAAATGTGTAAGACTCCACTTCAGATATTGGCACTGCTATGAACATGGTCTTTCCCTTTACTGCAACTCACAATCAAAACCTTTGACTCTTTTTGTGTGTGTGTTTGTGTGAGATGGAGTCTCGCTCCCATAGCACAGGCTGGAGTGCAGTGGTGCAATCTCGGCCCACTGCAACATCCACTTCCCGGGTTCAAGCGATTCTCCTTCCTCAGACTCCTGAGTAGCTGGGATTACAGGCTTGTGCCACCACGCCTGGCTAATTTTTGTATTTTTAGTAGAGGCGAGGTTTCACCATATTGGTCAGGCTGGTCTTGAACTCCTGACCTCAGGTGATCTACCCGGCTCAGCCTCCCAAAGTGTTAGGATTACAGGCGTGAGCCACCGCGCCCGGCCATTTCTTTTTCTTTTTTTCTTTCTTTCTTTCTTTTTTTTTTTTTTTTTTTGATTCGGAGTTTCGTTCATTGCCCAGGCTGGAGTGCAATGGCATGATCTCAGCTCACTACACCTCCACCTCCCAGGTTCAAGCGATTCTCCTGTCTCAGTCTCCCGAGTAGCTGTGATTACAGGCATGTGCCACCACACCCGGCTAATTTTGTATTTTTAGTAGAGACAGGGTTTCAACATGTTGGCCAGGCTGGTCTCAAACTCCTGACCACAGATGATCCGCCTGTGTCGGCCTCCCAAAGTGCTGGGATTATAGCCGTGAGCCACCGCACCTGGCCTCGGCCAATTCTTGTTTTCTATATTCCAGTCCCAGAAGTAGTTTCCACTGTAGAAATTAATTGATGAGTCTTATTCTTTCTTTCTTTTTTTTTTTTTTTTTGAGACCGAGTTTCTCTCTTGTTGCCCAGGCTGGAGTGCAATGGCGCCATCTCGGCTCACTGCAACCTCCGCCTCCTGGGTTCAAGCAATTCTCCTCCCTCAGCCTCCTGAGTAGCTGGGATTACAGGTGTGTGCCACCACGCCCGGCTAATTTTTATTTTTTATTTTATTTTATTTTATTTTATTTTGAGATAAAGTCTCACTCTGTCACCCAGGCTGGAGTGCAGTGGCGTGATCTTGGCTCACTGCAACCTCTGTCTCCTGGGTTCAAGTGATTCTCCTGCCTCAGCCTCCTGAGTAGCTGGGATTACAGGTGCCCACCACCATGCCCAGCTAATTTTTGTATTTTTAATAGACACAGGGTTTTGCCATGTTGGCCAGGCTGGTCTTGAACTCCTGACCTCATGTGATCTGCTCGTCTCGGACTCCCAAAGTGCTGGGATTACAGGTGTGAACCACCGCACCTGGTCATTTTTTGTATTTTTAGTAGAGATGGGGTTTTGCCATGTTGACTAGGCTGGTCTCGAACTTCAGACCTCAGGTGATCTGCCTGCCTCAGCCTCCCAGGGTGCTGGGATTACAGGCATGAGCCACCATACCTGGCCCTGATGAATCTATTCTTTCTAGTAGTGGCTTACAACTAGGCTCAACTGATCTCCTAAATATTAATGAATTCACTACTTAATTTCTTCCTAGTTCAATCCTCACCAACATACAGTGAGAAGTTTGTTGCATATTTTCAGTCCCATTTTCAATCCATTCTCTGCATTGCCCTCAGCATGGTCTGTCTAAAACACACATTTGACCCTGACGCTCCCCCACTTAAGGCCCTCCAAAGTCGTCTCCTCCTTAAAGGTTGAAAACTGACTGCCTGATGGCTGGATCTGGCTCTCAGATTTGTTTTAATCTTTACAGTGTCAAAAATTATTTTAAGGCTGGGCGTAGTGGCTCATGCCTGTAATCCCAGCACTTTGGGAGGCCGAGGCAGGCGGATTGCTTGAGGTCAGGAGTTCGAGACCAGCCCAGACAACATGGTGAAACCCTGTCTCTACTAAAAATACAAAAAATTAGCTGGGCGTGGTGGCGCATGCCTGTAGTCCTAGCTATTCAGGAGGCTGAGGCAGGATAATCGCTTGAACCTGGGAAGTGGAGGTTGCAGTGAGCTGAGATCGTGCCACTGCATTCCAGCCTGGGCGACAGAGCGAGACAACGTCCCCCCCAAAAAAAAAGAAATTATTTTGACTTGTTACTGACATTAAAAATTTTTTTAGTTGCTGACATTTAAAAATGTGCATCTTCTAAAAATCCAGACTATAAGCTTCTGTTGAAAAATGGGAGGCTGAGAGACGTGGCTCACAATCCCAGCACTTTGGGAGGCTGAGGTGGGTGGATTGCTTTAGGTCAGGAGTTCAAGACCAGCCTGGACAACATGGCGAAACCCCATCTCTACTAAAAATACAAAAAATGAGCCGGGCGTGGTGGTGCGAGCCTGTAGTGCCAGCTGCTTGGGAGGCTGAGGTGGGAGAATTGCTTGAACCCAGGAGGCAGAGGTTGCAGTGAACCAAGATCTCACCACTGCACTCCAGCCTGGGCAATAGAGTGAGACTCCATTTCAAAAAAAAAAAAAAAAAGCCGGGGGGGCCAGGTTCGGTGGCTCATGCCTGTAATCGCAGCACTTTGGAAGGCCGAGGCGGGCAGATCATGAGGTCAGGAATTTGAGACCAGCCTGGCCGACGTGGTGAAACCCCGTCTCTACTAAAAATACAAAAGTTAGCACAGCGTGGTAGCACGTGCCTTAATCCCAGCTGCTCCAGAGGCTGAGGCAGGAGAATGGCTTGAACCTGGGAGGCAGAGGTTGCAGTCAGCCGAGATCACCCCACTGCACTCCAGCCTGGATGACAGAGTGAGACTCTGTCTCAGAAAGAAAAAAGAAAAAGAAAAATGGGAGAATCTAGCCCCACTGTTATACATCCCCAAATGCCTGGAGTTGAAGTTTTCAGTGGATCATGTACTTCACCTCACTTGCTCCTTTTCATTACCTCCCTGACTCTCTTGGGTATTTGAGCTTTTGATTTCCTGCCCTTTAGGTTGAGATCCAGGCACCATAACATAACACACTAGCACATCCCACACTCTCTGCCCCAAGCGTTATCTTCTAGCCACAGCAGACTGTTCTGTTTTATTTGTTTTGCAAAAACCAGGCTGTTTCTCACCTCTGTACCTTTGCTCAAAGTATGCCTTCTTCCTGAAAAGTCACCATCATTACTACCTTCACCCACCCAATCCCTGTGCATCCTTCAAGGCCCTGCCACTCCAGGAACCTGGGTTCTTGTAACTCCTTTTGGGGTTCCCATGAAGTCCCCTATATAACTCCACCACCACACTTTTCAACTGTATTATAGTGCTTTATTTATATCTCCCTCCCCAGCTTGCTTCCGAATGGCTGGAACAGTGTGTTGACCTTTTTTTTTTTTTTTTTTTTTTGAGACAGGATGTTGTACTGTTACTCAGGCTGGAGTACAGTGGCATAATCAAAGTTCACAGCAGCCTCGCCCATCTGGGCTCAAGCAATCCTCTCACCTTAGCGTCTTGAGTAGGTGGGACAACAGAAGTGTGCCACCATGCCTGGCTAATTTTTGTATTTTTTGTAGAGATGGGGTTTTGCCATGTTGCCCTAGGCTGGTCTCAAACCCCTGGGCTCAAGCAATTGATGTGCCTTGGCCTCCCAAAGTGCTGTGATTATAAGTGATAGCCACTGCGCCCAGCTAGATCATTTTTATAAACCCAGTGTCAAGCTGAGAGTCTGGCCATAGTATGTGTTCAGTAAATATCCTTTTTTTGAGACAGTCTCACTTCATCGCCCAGGTTGGAGTATAGTGGCATGATCTCGACTCACTGCAACCTCCACCTTCCGGGTTCCAGTAATTCTCCTGCATTAGCCTCCAGAGTAGATGGGATTACAGGTGCCCACCACCATGCCCAGCTAATTTTTGTATTTTTAGTAGAGACGGGGTTTCACCATGTTGGCCAGGCTGGTCTCGAACTCCTGACGTCAAGTGATCCACCTGCCTCAGCCTCCCAAAATGCTGGGATTACAGGTGTTAGCCACTGCACCCGGCCAATAAATATCCTTTGAAGAAGTGAAAAACTTTTTTTTTTTTTTTTTTTTTTTGAGACAGAGTCTCGCTCTGTCGCCCAGGCTGGAGTGCAGTGGCGCAATCTCGGCTCACTGCAAGCTCCACCTCCCGGGTTCACGCCATTCTCCTGCCTCAGCCTTTCCGAGTAGCTGGGACTACAGGCGCCCGCCACCACGCCTGGCTAATTTTTTTTGTATTTTTAGTACAGACGGGGTTTCACCGTGGTCTCGATCTCCTGACCTCGTGATCCACCCGCCTCGGCCTCCCAAAGTGCTGGGATTACAAGCGTGAGCCACCGCGCCTGGCCAAGAAGTGAATAACTTCTTCCCTGTATAAATGTGGAAACTTTGGAACATGGACCTTGAAGGGTTGTCTCTAACTCCATGAAATGCAGCTTGTCTTTTTTTTTTTTCTTTTCTGAGACAGAGTTTCACTCTTGTCGCCCAGGCTGGGGTGCAGTGGCGCGATCTCAGCTTACTGCAGCTTCCACCTGCCAGGTTCAAGCGATTTTCCTGCCTCAGCCTCCCAAGTAGCTGGGACTACCACGCCCAGCTAATTTTGTATTTTTAGTAGAGATGGGGTTTTACCATGTTGGCCAGGCTGGTCTCGAACTCCGTACCTCAGGTGATCCACCCACCCTGGCCCCGCAAAGTGCTGGGATTACAGGTGTGAGCCAGTGCGCCCAGCTGCAGCTTGTCTGTCTTATTGGTTGACTCCTATGTTGCTTTATGATACAATTATCTTTCCAGATGTGTTGTCTCCTCAGTCAATCGGCTCCTAAGGGTAGGACTTTTTTTTTTTTTTTTTT
>NW_026652285.1:26658905-26660717 GCF_009828535.3 Hylobates moloch | reverse complement strand
CTTTTTTTTTTTTTTTTTTTTTTGAGACGGAGTCTTTCTCTGTCCCCCAGGCTGGAGTGCAGTGGCGCGATCTCGGCTCACCGCAACCTCCACCTCCTGGGTTCACGCCATTCTCCTGCCTCAGCCTCCCGAGTAGCTGGGAATACAGGCGCCTGCCAACACGCCCGGCTAATTTTTTGTGTTTTTAGTAGAGACGGGGTTTCACCGTGTTAGCCAGGATGGCTTTGTTTTTTTTTTTTTTGAGATGGAGTCTTGCTGTGTCACCCAGGCTGGGGTGCAGTGGCACGATCTTGGCTCACTGCAACTTCTGCCTCCTGGGTTCAAGCGATTCTCCTGCCTCAGCCTCCCGAGTAGCTGGGACTACAGGTGCCCGTCACCACGCCTGGCTAATTTTTGTATTTTTAGTAGAGACAAGGTTTCACCATATTGGCCAGGCTGGTCTTGAACTCCTGACCTTGTGATCCTCCTGCCTCGGCCTTCCAAAGTGCTGAGATTACAGGCGTAAGCCACCATGCCTGGCTGGAGGGTAGGACTTCTGAGATTTTCAGACTCTATCATGCCTAGCTTTGTGTGTAGATTGGCAGGTTCCTGGTAAATCTTTGTGGATGATGATGATGACATGGGAACCTGGAGGGGGCTGGTGAAAGGGGTGCAGTTGGGAGGACTATGGACCTACTGACCCTCTTTTCCCCAAGCATGCTCCCATGCATATGCCCACACTCTCCCACACACTCCTGCTCCTGCCCTCCTGGCCTGTGACTCTTGGTGCTTCTTCTTGCAGCCAGTGTGGCTGTCTGTGGACTTTGATAACTGGAGAGACTGGGAAGGGGATGAAGAGATGGAGCTGGCTCATGTGGAACATTATGCAGAGGTGAGAGACAACACCTGCTATGTTCTGCCCACTTGATCATTCTTTGTGCTTCTCTGCACACATGTCTCTGGAGGATTGTCACTGGGGCCAAGCTGAGATACGCAAGCTCTCTAGGCAGGTTACTCATTGATGCTGATATTCTTTACGTATTTTGTGCTATGTTTATTTAATAGGGATGAGAGGAAAGAATATTATTGAAATTATATACATTGATTCACTTCTTATTCAGTGTAGAGCCTGTATTCTGAAGAAGTTTGACAAAACCTTTTTCCACTTTTCTGTAATTCTTGTTCTCCTATTTTCTGTGTGTGTGTGTGTCTGTCTGTGTGTGTGTGTGTGTGTGTGTGTGGTTTTCTGTCACCCAGGCTGGAGTGCAATGGCGCGATCTCAGCTCACTGCAACCTCTGCCTCTGGGTTCAAGCAATTTTGTCTCAGCCTCCTGAGTAGCTGGGATTACAGGTGCCCACCACCATGTCTGGCTAATTTTTGTATTTTTTTAGTAGAGACGGAGTTTCACCATGTTGGCCAGGCTGGTCTCGAACTCCTGACCTCAGGTGATCCACTTGCCTCAGCCTCCCAAGTGGTGGGATTACAGGCGTACACCGTGCTTGGCCTGTGTGTGTGGTTTTCTTTTCGAGACAAGAGTCTTGCCCTGTCTCCCAGGCTGGCGTGCAGTAGCTCCCTGCAACCTCCACTTCCCAGGTTCAAGTGATTCTTGTGCCTCAGCCACCTGAGTGGATGGGATTACAGGCATGCGCCACCACCCCTGGATAATTTTTTTTTGTATTTTTGGTAGAGATGGGGTTTCATCATGTTGGCCAGGCTGGTCTGGAACTCCTGGCCTCAAGTGATCTGTCTGTCTCAGCCTTCCAAAGTGCTGAGATTACAAATGTGAGCCACCAAACCTGGCCTCTGTGTGTGTGTGTGTGTGTGTGTGTGTG
>NW_026652285.1:26646669-26656055 GCF_009828535.3 Hylobates moloch | reverse complement strand
TGTTATATATATGTTATATGTATAATATATATTTTATATATATATAAAGACCTTG
Source organism: Hylobates moloch (assembly GCF_009828535.3). Taxonomy (NCBI): domain Eukaryota; kingdom Metazoa; phylum Chordata; class Mammalia; order Primates; family Hylobatidae; genus Hylobates; species Hylobates moloch. The sequence goes on along the minus strand of NW_026652285.1, from coordinate 26,656,000 downwards.
TCTTTACGAAAAAATATTTTTTTGTAAAGATTTGCTTGTTGCCCAGGCTGCTCTCAAACTCCTGGCCTTAAGCCTCCTGCCTCAGCCTCCCAAAGTGCTGGGATTACAGGCCTGAGCCACCATCCCTGGCCCCATACTGCATTATAAATACTATAATACCTATAATTTATTTTATACTATGTAGTTCTAAGGTGTAATTATATAACATACAAAACAATATATAACATGGGACATAAACATATATTACTTATATGCAATATATTATTAAAACAATCATAATTAGCAAATGTGATGTGTGTGTCTGTGTGTGTACACAACTGGAATCATACCATCCGCATCTTGCATTGTGCCCTTTTTCATTTAATATATATTGGAGATCTTTACAAGTCAGAACATATAGATCTAACTCATTTTTTTCATGGCTATATGGTATTCCATTGAATGTATTTTTGTACATAATACATATTATGTATTTTTCATAATTTCATAGGTTCTTTATTGAGGGACATGCAGGTCGTTAGTCTTTTACCATTTTCTTTTTTTTTTTTTTTTTGAGACGAAGTCTCGCTCTTGTCCCCCAGGCTGGCGCGGTCTCAGCTCACTGCAACCTCCGCATCCCGGGTTCAAGCGATTTTCCTGCCTCGGCCCCCCTAGTAGCTGGGATTACAGGCGCCTGCCACCACGCCCAGCTAATTTTTGTATTTTCAGTAGAGACAGGGTTTTACCATGTTGGCCAGGCTGGTCTAGAACTTCTGACCTCAGGTGATCCACCTGCCTCGGCCTCCCAAGGTGCTGAGATTATAGGCATGAGCCACTACCACCGGCCGTCTTTTACCATTTGCAAACAATATTGCAATCAACATTTAAAAATGTGGATATGTACATATTTTTGCCAGAATATTTGTAGGGTACATTTCTAGAAGTAGAATTGCTAGGTCAAAGAGTAGATAAAATACATTTAAACATTTTGATAGCTGTTACCAAGTTGCTTCTTGATGAAGTTGTACCAATTCTCACTCCTATGAACAATGAGTGTTCCATTCTCGAAAACGTTTCAGATATTTGACAAGATAAAAATTAGTACCTGGTTTAATTTGCTTTTTTTTTTTTTTTTTTTTTTTTTGAGACGGAGTCTCGTTTTGTCAGCCAGGCTGGAGTGCGGTATCGCGATCTCAGCCCACGGCAACCTCCGCCTCCCAGGTTCAAGCGATTCTCCTGTTTCAGCCTCCTTAGAAGCTGGGATTACAGGTGCCCGCCACCACACCAAGCTAATTTTTGTGTTTTTAGTAGACACAGGTTTTTGCCATGTTGGCCAGGCTGGTATCGAACTTCTGGCCTCAACTGATCCAGGCACCTCGGCCTCCCAAACTGCTGGGATAACAGATGTGAGCCACTGTGTCCGGCCCAAACTATTTTTTTAAATTTTATTTTGTTTTATTTTATTTTATTTTCTTCAGACGGAGTCTCGCTGGGTTACCCAGGGTGGAGTGCAGTGGTGCGATTTCGGCTCACTGCAACCTCCTCCTCTCGGGTTAAAGTGATTCTCCTGCCTCAGCCTCCCGAGTAGCTGGGATTATATAGGCGTGTGCCACCACGCCTGGCTAATGTTTTTGTATTTTTAGTAGAAACAGGGTTTCACCATGTTGGCCACGCTGGCCAAATTGTTTACTCTTTTTTTTTTTTTTTTTGAGACGGAGTCTCGCACTGTCGCCCAGGCTGGAGTGCAGTGGTGCAATCACTGCTCACTGCAACCCTGCCTCCCGGGTTCCAGCGATTCTCCTGCCTCAGCCTCCCGCGTAGCTGGGATTACAGGCGCCCGCCACCACGCCCGGCTAATTTTTGTATTTTTAGTAGAGACAGAATTTCACTATGTTGGCCAGGCTGGTCTCGAACTCCTGGCCTGAGGTGATCCACCCGCCTCGACCTCCCAAAATGCTGGGATTACAGGCGTGAGCCACCTCCCCCAGCCCCTTGCTTTCTATTTCTACTGGGCAGTGCTGATCAGTAACCATGCCAGTCCCGTCCCCGCCTCTATGCAGCTGGGATTCCGCAGCCAGAATACTTACATCCCTGGGGCCCCAAGGGGCTCACTAAACCACGTGCCTTGTCCAGGTCGCGTTTTTTTGTTTTTGTTTGTTTGTTTTTTTCTTTCTGGTCTTGTCCTTTGTAAAGCCTTAGAACAGTCGTTAAACAACCCAGCAAATATGCAATTCGCGTTTTTAGTAAACTTATCCAAACCGCATTCCATTCCTCACCCTCCTGCTTCTGCGCAGACACGCGCCCTTAATGACGTTTGTCCCACGTCGCTCTCCGTTCGCTCCCAGGCTTCTCTGCGCGTGCGCCTCCCCACACGTCTGCAGGTATGGCGTTCTGGTGTCAGCGTGACAGCTATGCGCGAGAGGTACGGCGTCACGGGTGAGGCACTTGAGACTGCCGGGCCGGCAAGGCGGTTTGGGGAAGAGGGCGCCACTGTAGGGTGTGCCAACATGGGATTCTGTCCTGGTGTGGAGAGGGCTAGGCCTGGGGTCGGGGCTTATTCTCTCATTCCTCTCTGTTCAGTTCACCACCACCGTGGTCTCCTGCCATCCCGCGGAGCTGCAGACTGAAGGGAGCAACGGCAAGAAAGAAGTGCTGAGCGGTTTCCAAGTAGTGCTGGAAGACACATTGCTTTTCCCTGAGGGCGGGGGACAGGTACCAAAATGATCTCTTCCCAAGAAGCCCCCAAGTTCTTTGTGCTCAAGCAGAAAATGCTCTCAGCCATAATGAATTCAGATGAGCCTTAGTTTAATTCATTTTGTTATTCATTTAATAAATATTTATTAGCAAATGCTTATCTAGACATAACATATGCTAGATATTCCAGGATGTAAGGATAACCAGTGAACAACACAGTGCCTTTATATACGTGGAATGTTTATTGAAGACAACTGTGTGTCCTAGGTATAATAAGTAATAAACAAAAACCAAGTAAAGGGAAAGAGAGTGATGGGATGCTTGTCTAGATGAAGGGTAAGTTATTTCAGTAGAGACCTAAACGAAGTGAGGGGGCGAGTCTTTGCAATTATCTAGTGGTGCTGGGGGGCAGAGGGAGTATTCAGGCAGATAGAATAGCGGGTGCAAAGGCCCCAAGGAAGGAATTAGCTTCGGGTGTTAGGGACTGAAAAAGATGTTCCTGAAGGAGTTCAGGTGAGATAGACGGGTTACAGTAGTACAGCAGAGAGCATACTTATCAGTGCTGTGATGAGGACTAGGTACAACATGAGTGCAAGTGAGGTACATTGTGAAGATGGAAGAGGAGGATAATAACATCAAAGGTGGGCATTATGAGAAAGGCTTTTGTTTCTTTTCTTTTCTTTCTTTCTTTTTTTTTTTTGAGATGGAATCTTGCGCTGTCATCAGGCTGAAGTGCGGTGGCACAATCTCGGCTCACTGCAACCTCTGCCTCCTGGATTCAAGTGATTCTCCTGCCTCAGCCTCCTGAGTAGCCTGACCAACATGATGAAACCTTGTCTCTACTAAAAATATAAAAATTAACCAGGCATACTGGCAGGCGCCTGTAGTCCCAGCTACTCGGGAGGCCAAGGCAGGAGAATCACTTGAACCGGGAGGCTGAAGTTGCAGTGAGCCAAGATTGTGCCACTGCACTTCAGCGTGGGGGACAGAGCAAGACTCCGTCTCAAAAGAAAAAAAAAAGGTGTATTAAGGTGTGTGGCCTTCAGTCAGGAATCTGCAGTGAACCATGCAGGTTATTTTCTTTCTTTTTTATTTTTAAGAGACAAGATCTTGCTATGTCACCCAGGCTGGAGTGCAGTGGCCTGATCTAGCTCACTGCAGCCTCGAACTCCCAAGCTTAAGCAATCCTCCTGTTTTAGCCTCTCCAGTAGTGGGGACTACAGGTGCACAACCAACATGCTTGGCTGCCTTTTTGTAGAGATGAGGTCTCACTTTATTGCCCAGGCTGATCTTGAACTCCTGGCCTCAAACAGTCCTCCCACCTTGGCCTCCCAAAGTGCTGGGCCTACAGGTGTGAGGCGCTGCGCTGGCCTCCACTCAGGTTCTTAAGCAAATAAGTGACATGAGAGAACATGTTCAGTAGACTTGGTACTGAGAAAGTTCCAATTTCATATCAGTCATTATTATGGTGATTTTCCCAATGTGAAGATTTCCCTGATCTGCTGAAGGAAAACCTGTGACCTCAAGTATACATAGAAGATCTCATTTTAGACAGCATTGAAGGAGTGGGTTGCCCCTCCACACCTGTGTTTCTCGTTAGGTGGAACGAGAGACTTGGAAAAGAAAAAGACACAGAGACAAAGTAAAGAGAAATAAAGGGGCCCAGGGGACCAGCGTTCAGCATATGGAGGATCCCGCGGGCCTCTGAGTTCACTTAGTATTTATTGATCATTCTTGGGTGTTTCTCAGAGAGGGGGATGTGTCAGGGTCATAGGATAATAGTGGGGAGAAGGTCAGCACATAAACACGTGAACAAAGGTCTCTGCATCATAGACAAGGTAAAGAATTAAGTGCTGTGCTTTGGATATGCATACACATAAACATCTCAATGCCTTACAGAGCAGTATTGTTGCCCGCATGTCCCACCTCCAGCCCTAAGGCGGTTTTCCCCTATCTCAGTAGATGAGACATTCCATTGCCCAGGGACGGGCAGGAGACAGATGCCTTCCTCTTGTCTCAACTGCAAAGAGGCATTCCTTCCTCTTACACTAATCCTACTCAGCACAGACTCTTTACGGGTGTCGGGCTGGGGGACAGTCAGGTCTTTCCTTTCCCACAAGGCCATATTTCAGACTATCACATGGGGAGAAACCTTGGACAATACCTGGCTTTCCTAGGCAGAGGGCCCTGCGGCCTTCGGCAGTTTTTGTGTCCCTGGGTACTTGAGATTAGGGAGTGGCGATGACTCTTAACGAGCATGCTGCCTTCAAGCATCTGTTTAACAAAGCACATCTAGGCCAGGCGCAGTGGCTCACGCCTGTAACCCCAGCACTTTGGGAGGCCGAGGCGGGCGGATTACGAGGTCAGGAGATCGAGACCATCCTGGCTAACATGGTGAAACCCCGTCTCTACTAAAAATACAAAAAATTAGCCGGGCGTGGTGGCAGGCGCCTGTAATCCCATCTACTCGGGAGGCTGAGGCAGGAGAATGGCGTGAACCCAGGAGGCGGAGCTTGCAGTGAGCCGAGATCGCGCCACTGCACTCCAGTGTGGGTGACAGAGCGAGTCTCAAAAAAAAAAAAAACAACAAAGCACATCTTGCACAGCCCTTAATCCATTTAACCCTGAGTTGACACAGCACATGTTTCAGAGAGCACGGGGTTGGGGGTAAGGTTATAGATTAACAGCATCTCAAGGCAGAAGAATTTTTCTTAGTACAGAACAAAATGGAGTCTCCTATGTCTACTTCTTTCTACACAGTCACAGTAACAATATGATCTCTCTTTCTTTTCCCCACAACCATTTCTTTCAGGAAGTCTTTTTCGATTCCCCAAGACTGTTAGGTCTCTTTCCTTTGAGGTTCTCTAGCATCATATACTTTTTCATATTATGGCATGTTATAGGTCATATTGCAATTGTCTGTTTTCCAGCCTCTGTTCTCTAGACTCTTAAGTTCCATGAGGCACCATATCTTGTTTACATTGTATTCTTGGGCTGGCACAGTCTTTTGTAAGCGTTGGCACTTGAAACTTTTTAAAACGAATGAACTTTTTTTTTTTAAGATGGTGTCTTGCTCTGTTGCCAGGCTGGAGCGCAGCGGCGTGATCTCGGCTCACTGCAGTCTCCGTCTGCCAGGTTCAAGCAATTGCCCTGCCTCAGTCTCCCGAGTAGCTGGGACTACAGGTGTGCACCACCATGCCCAATTAATTTTTTGTATTTTAGTAGAGACGGGGTTTCACCATGTTGGCCAGGATGGTCTTGATCTCCTGACCTTGTGATCCGCCCGCTTCGGCCTTCCGAAGTGCTGGGATTACAGGTGTCAGCCACTGCACCTGGCCCCCTTTTTTTTTTTTTTTAAATGAGACAATGTCTCACTCTGTCACCCAGGCTGGAGTGCAGTGGCACAATCATAGCACACTGCAGCCTCAACCTTTTGGGCTCAAGTGATTCTCCCACCTCAGCCTCCCAAGTAGCAGGGAGTATCATGGCCAGCTAATTTTTTATTTTTCATAGAGGTGGGGTCTCACTGTGTTGTCCAGTCTGATCTCAAGCAATCCTCTTGCCTTGGCCTCCCAAAGTGGTGGGATTACAGGAATAAGCTACCATGCCCTAAATGAACATTTTTGAATCTAATTCTAGTAGCACTGCAAGAGGATGGAGTGGAGGGAGGGAGGAAAAATCAGATCATTTTAGAGACTACTAAAGAATCTAGACTAAGGCAAGGAGAGTTGAGGATTAAGGTTCTTCGGGTTTTACTAAAATTTTGTTGCTGTAGTTACTTTCACGCGCATCCGTGCAAAGAGACCACCAAACAGGCTTTGTGTGAGCAACATGGCTGTTTATTTCACCGGGGTGCAAGCAGATTGAGTCCGAAAAGAGGGTCAGCAAAGGGTGGTGGATTATCATTAGTTCTTATAGGTTTTGGGATAGGCGGTGGAGTTGGAGCAATGTTTTGGGGGCAGGGGGTGGATCTCGCAAAGTACATTCTCAGGGGTAGGGAGAATTACAAAGAACCTTCTTAAGGGTGGGGGAGATTACAAAGTACATTGATCAGTTAGGGTGGGGCAGAAACAAATCACAATGGTGGAATGTCATTGGTTAAGGCTATTTTTACTTTTGTGGATCTTCAGTTACTTCAGGCCATCTGGATGTATACGTACAAGTCACAGGGGATGCAATGGCTTGGCTTGGGCTCAGGGGCCTGACAGTTACAATCTCTTTAATTCTGTTATTCTGAAGATCACAACACATAGGTGTTTAGAATGAAAAGGACTGAGAATCCTCTCATGGAACAAAGTGGACTCATTTCACTTGGCATTGCTTTCTCCCTCTCCCTTAGGGAGCCCAAATTCTGGGTCTCTCACCCTAGAGGGTCTTTGTACCTAGAAGTTAGGGTGAGCCCTGCCTTGCCATTGATTACATTTACTTATTTCCACCAGCCTGATGACCGTGGTACAATCAATGACATCTCTGTGCTGAGAGTGACTCGCCACGGGGAACAGGCTGATCATTTCACACAGACCCCCCTGGATCCAGGAAGCCAGGTTCTGGTCCAGGTAGATTGGGAGCGGAGGTTTGACCACATGCAGCAGCATTCAGGTAAAGGCTGGGTTGGGGGACATAACACCGGAGTAGTTGCCATGTATGGGGATGCTGTGGTGACTGAGACATAGTTTGGGTTCTCTAGGAGTTAACCTTTTGGAAGAGACAGACTATTCAGAATCAGCTGTAATTCGGGAAGGATATCCTAAATGTTATAACAGCAACATGAACAATTGAAGTAAAAAAAGTATTAGAATAACTGCTGGATTTAGGTATTATCAGCTTCCCACTCGATATCTCCAGCTGGATGTCTCACAGCCTTTTCAAACTCAAAATGTCCAAAATGAAACAAAAAGCCTTCCCCTCCCTCCTGGTCTTTCATTAGCATCCTGTGTGTTCATAGCAGGGCATCAGCATACACCTAGTCACTCAAGTTCTGGAAGTTATTCCAGATACCTCTTCAGGCATAGACAGCCAGCCAATCACTGAGTCCTGTTGGTTTCTTTTCTTTTGGACACAGAGTTTCGCTCTGTTGCCCAGGCTGGAGTGCAGTGGCGCTCAGCTCACTGCAACCTCTGCCTCCCGGGTTCAAGCGATCCTCCTGCCTCAGCCTCCCGAGTAGCTGGGATTATAGGCACCCACCACCATGCCTGGCTAATTTTGTATTTTTAATAGAGACGGTGTTTCACCATGTTGGTCAGGCTGGTCTCGAACTCCTGACCTCAGATAATCTGCCCACCTTGGCCTCCCAAAGTGCTGGGATTACAGGCATGAGCCACCCCGCTCGGCCTGTTGGTTTGTTTTCTAAATGTCTGTCCACTTCTTTCCACAGTCACTGTCATCCTAGTCCCAGCTCCTAACCGTCTTCCCCCTGGACCTCTCTAACAGTTTCCTAATTGATTGCCCCACATTCATCCGGCTCCTCTGTAGCCCGTTATCCACATAGCACCAGAACAGTCTTTTTTTTTTTGAGTTGGGAGTCTTACTCTGTCCAGGCTGGAGTGCAATGGCACGATCTCAGCTCACTGCAACCTCACCTCCCGGGTTCAAGTGGTCTCTTGCCTTGGCCTCCCGAGTAGCTGGGATTACAGGTGCGTGCCACCATGCCCGGCTAATTTTTGTATTTTTAGTAGAGATGGGGTTTCACCATGTTGGCCAGGCTGGTCTTGGAACTCCAGACCTCGTGATCTGCCCGCCTCGGCTTCTCAATGTGCTGGGATTACAGGCGGGAGCTACTGCGCGCAGCTGAACAATCTTAAAAATGAAAATATGGCGGCCAGGTGCGGTAGCTCATGCCTATAATCCCAGCACTTTGGGAGGCCAAGGCGGGCAGATCATGAAGTTAAGAGATCAAGACCATCCTGGCCAACATGATGAAACCCTGTCTCTACTAAAAATACAAAAATTAGGTGGTGCGTGCCTGTAGTCCTAGCTGCTCAGGAGGCTGAGGCAGGAGAATCGCTTGAACCTGGGAGGTGGAGGTTGCAGTGAGCCGAGATTGTGCCACTGCACTCCAGTCTTGCGACAGAGTGAGACTCCATCTCAAAAAAAAAAAAAAAAAAAAAAAGGAAAAATGGCTGGGCACTGTGGCTCGCTGCTATAGTCCTAACACTTTGGGAGGCTGACATGCGAAGATCGCTTGAGGCTAGGAATTCCATACCAGCCTGAGCAAGATAGTGAGACCCTATCTCAGAAAATAAATATAGGCTGCGCATGGTGGCTCACGCCTGTAATCCCAGCATTTTGGGAGGCCAAGTCAGATAGATCATGAGGTCAGGCATTTGAGGCCAGGAGTTCGAGACCAGCCTGGCCAACATTGTGAAACCCTGTCTCTACTAAAAATACAAAAATTAGCTGGGCGTGGTGGTGCATGCCTGTAGTCCCAGCCACTCAGGAGGCTGAGGCAGAATTGCTTAAACCTGGGAGCCAGAGGTGGCAGTGAGCTGAGATGGCACCACTGCATGCCAGCCTGGGCAACAGAGCAAGACTCCATCTCAAAAAAGTAAATATAACTTTTTTTTTTTTTTTTTTGAGACAAAGTCTTGCTCTGTTGCCCAGGCTGGAGTGCAGTGGTGCAGTCTTGGCTCACTGCAACCTCTGCCTCCTGGGTTCAAGT
>NW_026652285.1:26032427-26034061 GCF_009828535.3 Hylobates moloch | reverse complement strand
GTCCTCGTGATCCACCCGCCTTGGCCTCTCAAAATGTTGGGATTACAGGCATGAGCCACCGCGTCTGGCCAAATCACTTAAAATTCTGTGCCCCAGTTTCTCCTCTGTAAAGTGGGATAAAAATAGTACCTATCTGATAGGCTTGTTACAATTATGAAGTGAGCAAATAAATATATCAAGTATTTAAAACAGCGTCTGGCCTCTCATAAAAAGTGCTATATAAATTTTAGCTATAATCATTACTTATTTCGACTGCTCTTTAACCAAGGTTCTTATTTTTCATCTTTTTCTTTTGTTTTGAATATCACTTAGTGTTTTCACCTTTTACTCCTTTTAGGACCTAAAGCCATCCTAGGTGAAATATGTATGGAGATATTTGATCAGGTCACCACCCAGCTCTCCTGACCTCTCTTCTCTCCTTAAATTAACATGCCAAATCACAGCATCACTAACTCCTTCCCTCCAGATATGATAAGAGTGTGCATTGAAATGCATGTATTTTACTTAGCAGGGAAAGCTGATTGGTGATTATCACACTTAACCCCTAGTGAATCTGACAGATTAACCTGCTTTCCAGGGCACTAAGGAAATGGGTTTAAGATAAGAAATGTCTGGCTGGGCGCGGTGGCTCACGCCTGTAATCCCAGCACGTTGGGAGGCTGAGGCGGGCAGATCACGAGGTCAGGTGATTGAGACCATCCTGGCTAACACGGTGAAACCCTGTCTCTACTAAAAATACAAAAAATTAGCCGGGCATGGTGGTGGGCGCCTGGGGTCCCAGCTACTCGGGAGGCTGAGGCAGGAGAATGGCGTGAACCCGGAAGGCAGAGGGCAGAGCTTGCAGTGAGCTGAGATTGTGCCACTGCATTCCAGCCTGGGCAACAGAGCGAGACTCTATCTCAAAAAAAAAAAAAAAAAAAAAAAAAGATAAGAAATGTCCATGAAAGGGAGACCCTGGGGGAAAGGAACAGTAACTGCAGCTCTGAGGATCTGGCACCAGCAGCACCAGCACGGAGCGATGCTGTACAACCACTATTGATTTTAACTTTACAACAGTTCTTCAAAGGAGAGAGAGCTCCCTGTTTTACTAAAGAGAAAGCCCGTTCAGTAGTCAAATACCATTCCCAAAGACAAATAGCTAATAAATGTCAGGCAGGGTTTTGCACCCAGGCCCATCCAGCTCCCGTCTCTACTGTCCTTTCCCTTACACCACACTGATACAGAGGAATGTGTCTGGTTGGGGAAGTGGAAGTGTTCCCAAGTGGGGAGGTCATCTGATGCACAAATTTGGTCTGTTTTGTGGGTTTTCTTGTTTTAGTTTTAGTTTTTGTAGAGCTCAGACCTGTTCTTAGGCAGCTTTAACAATCAACTGTGCACTCAGTAATTGACAAATCATGTTTGTTACTTTGAATTTAGAGGGAATTAGGTTTGTTAAGCTCTTGCTCCTTCTTTAGAGATGGGGTCTAGCTCTGTCACCCAGGCTGGAGTACAGTGGTATGATCACAGCTGACTGCAGCCTCAATCTGCTCAAGTGATCCTCCCGCCTCAGCCTCCATGAGACTGCTGGGACTGCAAGCATGCGCCACCATGCCAGGCTAATTTTTTAAAAAATTTTTTGTAGAGGCAAGGTCTTA